>NC_077227.1:507692115-507877115 GCF_027887165.1 Monodelphis domestica
TTCCTTCCTTCCTTCCTTCTTTCTTTCTTTCTTTTCCAAAAGGTAAGAGGTGAGAAAATAGATGTTTGTTCATTGAAAAAATTAAATTAAAAAAATTTTTAACTGAAGCAACTATGTGATATCTGAGTAGGGATATGTCATGAGGCTCTACTGAGATAATGATGT
Organism: Monodelphis domestica; assembly: GCF_027887165.1. Classification (NCBI taxonomy): domain Eukaryota; kingdom Metazoa; phylum Chordata; class Mammalia; order Didelphimorphia; family Didelphidae; genus Monodelphis; species Monodelphis domestica. The sequence goes on from NC_077227.1 coordinate 507,692,281, forward strand.
AAAGCAGTGTGAAAACCTTAAAGGGTTATATAAATGCCAGTTATTAATTATTATCATTACTCTAACATCATGTGGCTTCCAGTCTGGTAATGACTTAATCTCCTAAGTCTTCTTTTACTCTCCTCCAGAGCAATAAAAAGATGTATTTTAAATGTTAATAATAACCTCTTGGGGGGAAGAGATATGCATCCACACCTTTAAGCTTAATCTGCCTATTAACATTTTTAAAATATAGACAATTGATAAAATGATAACTCAAACTTTGATTTGTCACTTTTTTGGTTTCTGAAGTGTAAATGTTCACATTAAAATTGAACAGTAAGTTCTCCTACGCTGGTTAGAGCTGGTTCTAGCACATCTGGCCCTCCATATGGGAGGGAAGATCAGGAAATACTAGTTCTTCTTGTTGTTCAGTGGTTTCTGACTCTTCGTGACCCCATTTGGGGTTTTCTTAGCAGAGATATTGGGAGTGATTCACCATTTCCTTCTCCAGCTAGTTTTCCAGATAAGGAAATTGAGGCAAACAGGGTTAAAATGCTTGCCCAAGGACACACATCTAGTAAGTGTCTGAGGCCAGATTTGAATTCAAGTTTTGCAGATTCCAGACCTGATACTCTTATCTACCTTGCTGCCTCTAAAACTTCTTGTACAAAATGTTATTCATTTGGAGTTAAAATAGCTTTCCCTGCACAATACTTCATGAGTTAGGCAATATAAGATCTTCCATTTTAGAAAGGAGGAAACCAAGGCCTCAGAGAACTTATATAACTTATCCAAAATCATTGAGTGAATAGATCTCATAGTCAGCATTCCCATTGTCCCACAGCTGCATACGTGCTAAGTTGGAAGAACCATAAATCCAGAACCAAGGCTCTTGTATTGTACTAGAAAATTTCTTTAACATAAGAGTACAAAGACTCTGAGTTGGGGCTTCCTAGGTTCCATTGTGAATAAGTACTTGAGATTTGGGGCAGCTACTTGGTTGTAGTGGATAGAGCACTGGATGAGTCAGTCACAAAGACTTGAGTTTCAACGTGACCTCAGACACTAGCTGTGTGACCATGGACAATTCACTTAATCCATTTTTTTTCAGTTTTCATCTAATTAAAATGAGCTAGAGAAGGAATTAGCAAACCATTCTACCATCTTTGCCATGAAAACCCCAGATGGAGTTATGAAGAGTAGGATACAACTGCAACAAAAACAGCAGAACTAAATATTTCTTGAATGAGCTTTACCATCCCTACTCTCGCCATTCCCTAGTTTTTGGCTACAAGGGGGATAGGCAAAGGCGGCAGCTAAGGTCCCCTAGACAAAGAATCTCTTGGATGCACTCTAGGACTTCATGCTCTTAAAATGCTCTTCTACTACTGTGTATGGAAGTACCTTTTGATTTAATGTGAAAGGTTCTTCTAAGAAAATTTGTAAAATCTCTCTCCTTCCACATCTTCCTCAATTTATGTTGATATATGAGCTGCAATCATCTTAGTTTGCCAATGTTAGGCAGGAACACTAAATATCAAGATGGCCAAACATCCCATGCCATTATATTTCTTGTTGTCCTGTGTATATTATAAAAGTGACTTCTCTACGTGATGTTCTAAGAAAGGACCTGGGAGCCATCCTTTCATTTAACATCAACTTCCTTCTATCTTCTGGTTTTACTTAGCATCAGCCTGTAAAGATTGCTGTAATTCAGTAATTCCAGTAACAAAATTCCTTCACTAAAAGAATAATAATAATAATAATAATCGCCAGCATTTCTAGAGTAGCTTAAGGTTTGCAAAGTGCTTAATCCATGTATGTTGTTTCACTTCATCTTTACAACAGTCCTATGGAGGCAGGTTTATTATTAATATCTTCATTTCTAAAATGAGGAAATTGAGGTTGAGAGATTAAGTGACTTACCCAGGATCACACAGCTACTCCATACCCACTATGTCCCTGAAGAAGACTCTTGAACTTGACATACCAACAGCTAATATAATGTTAAAGGATAACTTTAAAAAAATATGAGATTTGTAGTTTTTTTATAAGTAGACTACATTTTTATAAGTAGTCTACAATCTATTACCTGTGAAAAATTATGGGACAGAAAAAATATAAAACATATCATTAAAGAGATACATGACCAGAAAATTTAGATCAGCTGATTGATTAGTGAGAGCACAGAATAATAATTCATGGTCTGTGTGCTTTATTGGTATCCATACAACATTAAGATATATAGAAGTCATTTAGTGTTGGGTAGGCCTTCTATGGAGGCAATTATAGGATGAGAAGACCTGAGTGAGTTGAAAATTGCATTTTTAAAGGGACTACTCACAATGAAGAGATCACACCAATTGAGCCAGTGTGGGACAAAAGAAAGAACATTGATTCTTGAATCAGAGGACTTGGAATTGGAGTATAGAATTCAGAAAATGAAAGGAAAGGATAGATATGATACCATGGATTAAAATCTCACAGGGAAAGTTAGGTAAAGAAGGAGACAGGGGAAGAGGATGAGGAGAAGGAAGAGGAGGAAGAAGTAGAGAAGGAGAAGAGAAGAAGAAGAGAAGAAGAAGAAGAAGAAGAAGAAGAAGAAGAAGAAGAAGAAGAAGAAGAAGAAGAAGAAGAAGAAGAAGAAGAAGAAGAAGAAGAAGAAGAAGAAGAGAAGAAGAAGAAGAAGAAGAAGAAGAAGAAGAAGAAGAAGAAGAAGAAGAAGAAGAAGAGAAGAAGAAGAAGAAGAAGAGAAGAAGAAGAAGAAAGAAGAAGAAGAAGAAGAAGAAGAAGAAGGAGGAGGAGGAGGAGGAGGAGGAGGAGGAAGGAGGAGGAGGAGAAGGAGAAGGAGAAGAAAGAAAGAAGGAAAGAAAGAAAAGAAAGAGAGAGAGAGGAAGGAAGGAAGGAAGGAAGGGAGGGAGGAGGGAAGGGAGGGAGAAGGAGGGAGAGGGGAAAGGGGGGGAGAAGGGGAGAGGAGGGGAGGGGAGGGATGAGAGAGAGAAAGAGGGAGAGAGGAGAGAGAGGAGAGAGAGAGAGAGAGAGAGAGAGAGAGAGAGAGAAGAGAGGAGAGAGAGAGAGAGAGAGACTTCTATTTCCTATTTAGCCTTGGAAAATCATCTAACTTCCCTCGGCCTCAGTTTCTTCTTCTAAAAACGAGGGCCATTGGACCAGATAGACTCTGGGGTCTCTTCTAGCCCTAGATCTCTGATCCTATGATCCATTGAAGTAGTCTTCCCATCCAGCTGGCAGAGAACATGTGTGTCTCTATTACTCTTCTCCACACTAATCCAGAGTCAGAATGCAATGCTCTAAAGGTGAATGAGAAGACAAAATATACTGAAGTTTATCATGAAAATCCTGTGAGGAAATCTTCCCCATTTATTGAAAAATTGAACTTAGATATGACGGATCGTAATTGAAGTTCTAAGGCAGAATCTTTGGATACATTATCACTGCTCATTTTCCTTTTGTTCTGGGCTGAGCCTGACCCAGGTCAATCCCTTGGTAGTTTAGGTTCAGTACTGGAACTAGATGAGCCACTTCTAGATCACTTAATAGTTAAGAACAAGATTTACTTAGCCAAAGCAGGTTAAGGTTTTCTACAAGGATAAGAACTCAAGTTGATTCATCTGAACAAAGCTTCCTTACCTGAGTTGCCCATTGTGTTCCACCAGCCAAGCATCAGAAAGGCCACCTCATACTCCTCCAGGCTACTTTGTACTCAGGTGATGAGGAAGTGATATCAACAGTTTGAGTCTTTAGTCCCCAGAGCCAATCAAGTCTCAAGGAAGATCTCAGTAACCTTTAAGGAAAATCTAGCCTCCCAATTCATATAGAAATCCCCCAGATCCTCATTCCTAATGGCACAATAGTATTCCATCACCATCATATACCACAACTGGTTCAGCCATTCCCCAATCAAGAGACAGCATTTTCCAATTTTTTGCCACCACAAAGAGTGGGACTATGAATGTTTTTGAATAAATATTTTTCATTATTATCTCTTTGGAGTACAAACCCTAGTAGTGGTATGGCTGGATCAAAGGGCATGCAATCTTTTAAAACCTTTTGGGCATAATTCCAAATTGCCTTCCAGAATGGCTGGATTAATTCACAACTCTACCAACAATGCATTAATTTCCCAATTTTGTGGCATCCAAAAAAGGGGAAAATTTCAGAGGAACTTGGGGAAAAGTGTATGAACTGATACAGAATGAAGTGAGCAGAACTAAGAGAACAATGAATATAATCCAGACCCTCTAAAGAAAAACAACATTGAAAGCTTTAAGAACTCTGATCAATGCAATGACCAACCAAGATTCCAGAGGACCAATGATGAAGCATGCTATCCACCTTCTGAGAAAAATGATGAACTAAAGGTGTGGGAAAAGAAGTTTATTTTCAGGCATTGCAACTGTAGGAATTTTTTTTGCTTGCCTAAAATATGCCTATGCATATTTTACAACAATTTTATTTTTTCTCCCCCCCCCATTTTTGGGGGGTGAGATATGGGAAGGAGAAAGAGTTAGGACTAGAAATGATTTCCTTCCACCCCCCCAAAAAAAGGAAGAAAGAAAAAGAAAAGGGAAAAGGGTCATTGAAATGTTTTATCAACATTGCACAAAAGAGAATACCAGAAAGGACAGAAGGAATCAGATGAGCAGGACAGCTTTGAAAGTTAAATTTATGATGTGTTTAAAAGGAAAAAGAAAGATGTGCATAATAAGCTAATAGTTTTATATATAAACTTTTTCTCTGTTTAATTCTATGTAAAACTCTATTTTATTTGATATTTTAAGTTTGAACTAAAAAGAAGATAAGTTCTCAAAATTGAACAAAAAAATTTCTATGACCAAAAATTTTACATCTTTTTAGTTAATGTGGCAATGATCTATCATATCTCCAGGCTGGTTTTGTTATCTGTTTCCTGAACTCCTTATCTAATTTCTCCTGTCTTGGTGGATTGTAATGTTTTCCCTGACTTTATCACTTCTATTTCCCTCTCTATTGATCTTCATCCACATAGTTTCCCCTTCCAGAGCCTGGATTTTCTAATGTGAATTTTTTTTTCTAAATGCAGCTCTTAATGGAGTCTGAATGCAGATCAAAGCATAAAACTTTTTCCCTTTACTTTCTTTGAGTTTTAAAAATATGTCTTCTTCCACAACATGATGAATATGGAAATGTATATTAAGTGATAACACATGCATAACCTATATCAAATTGCTTACCGTCTCAGGGAGGGGGGGAGGGAAGGAGGGAAAGAATTTGGAACTCAAAGTGTAAGAAAGTGAATGTTAAACATTTTAATTGGGTAGAAAATAAAATATTACTGGAATAAATATACAGTTCTAGTCTGCTTTGCCTCCAATACCATCTTTTCTCTATTTTATTACCTTTGATTAAAGAAACCATCCAGAACCATATTGCAGTTGTACATCCCATATCACCAAGTCTCGTGATAACTATGAGATCACATTTGCAACCTTATTTTAGCATCCCTAATTATTCTTGCGTATATTATCTAGACATAGTGAATATGTATATAAATACATAGCTGAGACCATAGGGTTTTGCTGGTCCCTTTCTTGTACTTCCCTCCCTACTGTTCCAGGGTGTTTTCACTGCTTTTTTTCTTGGTATTTGTAACTTCTTTCTGCAGTATCAAATATAAATGTTTCTCTGTTTGGCATTGAAATCCCCTCACAAACTGGTCCAAACCTACCTTTCTAGCCTTAGTATACATATTACTCTTGTTATTATGATTTTTAGGAAAGGGGAAAGGAAAGTTATACACAAGGGAAGAATCACATATAAATAAAATGAATTTATTAACAAAGAAGGGGAAGGTAAGGAGGAGAAGGAGAAGGGTTTGCATCTGACTTATCCCAGTTATTAAACCCCCTATCTAACTACCCTAAACTAAATACCTAAGTTTCCTAAGGGTAAGTCCAACAGGGAACCAGATTTCTCACACACAGAGAGTCCTTGGTGGGTCAGGGACAGGAATCCAGCTGAGTTCTCAGATGGCCCAGGAAAGAGAGCTTCCTCTCACCCTTGTTTGATGGTATTCAAAGAGGCTGCTTGCAAGATGTCCAGGAGAGATCAGATCTTCACCTTTCAGGCTTCACTTTCAGCTCCAGACTGACAGCTGGAAACCTGTTCCTTTCAATAGCTTAGAATCCTGACCCAGTGCCTCTTGGAATCCAGGCCTGTCAATCATACTCTTGCTACTTTTACCTTCCCTTGCTCCCCTTCCAGTCAATCCAAGCAAACTGGCTTTACTCTTTCTCATGTGTGATACTCTTTTGCTTGTTTTTTTTTTAATTCTTATCTTTTGTTTTGGAATTAGTACTGTGCAAGGGTTCTAAGACAGAAGAGTGGTAAGGGCTAGGCAATGGGGGTTAAGTGACTTGCCCAGGGTCACACAGCTAGGAAGTATCTGAGGTCAGATTTGAACCCAGGACCTCCCATCTCTAAGCCTGGCTCTCAATCCACTGAGCCACCTACCCACCCACTTTGATACTCTATTTCTAATCTACTTTGCACTGACTGCCTTTTATGTTCCATATGCATTATCTTCTTCCAGGTCTTAGTTTCCTTCAGGACTTGGCTGAAGGAGTGTCTTCTACATAAGACCTTTCCTGATCTACAGTGCCCCCCTCCCTCCAGTTGCTATCGCCTTCTTCTCCCTCCTTGTTATATCTCTTCAAACTATATTTGTACATGTTGCTCCCCTAAATAGACTATGAGCTCTTGGAGATCCATTTCTCACTTGACTTTGTCACTTGACAAAGACTCACTTGAATATTTGAATCCCCAGACCCTAACACTGAGCTTAGCAATAGTAGGTACTTAAAAAATGCTTATTGAATGATTCTAACCTTCCCTTCATTTTCAGTTTAGATCTTGATGAGTTAAATTTGGAAAAAAAACTCTAGGAAAACAAACAAACAATGAAAATTTTTTTACCAGCCCTCATTAAGTACATTCTGTGCCTGGCCAAGAACTCATCATTCCCAGCTGTGGTCCAGAAATCCAAATTCTCTTCTCAGATGTCACTTTCTTAACTAGCTGTTCACTTCCAAATTTGCTTTTCTCTTCAGATGCCCCAAGCTTCAATTGGCAGCAGTGATGAAAATTTCACCTGTGTCCCCTAAGGTCTTTGATTTCTCGCCCAGGACTTCATAATTTTTAATAATGCTTCTTCGTGTCCTTTTAGATGTATCATTTCCCCCTATTGAGTCACCAGAAATGAGCAGGCTTTCTGTTATATCCCATTACAAGCCTGGGGATGAGAGCTGAATTCCAGTGTCATTAGGGTGACAATTAGGGTGCCTACTTGTACCCCTGAGGGCAGGGAGTCACCAGCCTCTTCTAATCATATCTCTCTTTTTTATATCTCCATTTTTATATGATCTCTCTCCTGACATGGCTTTAGAACTGTATCATTCTTGCTTCCTTTTCAGAGCTTTCAGTCTCTCCCTTTCTCTCTCGAAAGAATCTCTTATTTATAACTTAGGTCTAGGGCCAATGCTTCTCCCCTGCCTCCTCTGGGTCACATTCTCCCACCCTCCAAACTCCCGCCATGGGTCTGGATTAATTTCTGCTGTTTCAGATTCTTCCTGTTCCTTGGTCAGCTTGGAAAGTAGAGATGCATTCCATTGATCTTCTACCTTGTCTCCTAGGAGAACTACCAGACTGTACTTCCCATGTAGACGTTTGGGTACGAGTGTACCCATTTTATATAAATTGGAATTTTTTCCCTTTAAGGAACAGAAGACAGAAGAGAGAAGCCATCTTTGGACTTTGGTTGGCCTGCAGCACTAATGCTCATCTTATTGGTTTGGATTCCTTGCCCTCCTAAGGCATGAGGCCCAACTTAGGGAGAATGGAAGGCCCAAAGATTTTAGGGGACTCCCTATTAGATTTCTCCATTGCTCTATGGGGCTGCTTTTTTGGATCAAGTGTTGCCAGTTGCTGTGGTGAATGCAGAGGTAAAGAAGAGTAGTAACATTTTGTTTTAATTTAATTAGGAAGTGTATCCTTTTTAATCTTATCAAAAAATAAAGTTGTTCATATTACATGGTATCATCTATTAAGTGTCTCATTGCATTCCTTTTTTTTAAACCCTTATCAATTCTGTGTATTGGTTCCAAGGTAGGAGAGTGGTTAGGGGTAGACAATAGTTAAGTGACTTGCCCAGGGTCACACAGCTAGGAAGTGTCTGAGGCCACATTTGAACCCAGGACTTCCCATCTCTGGGCCTGGCTCTCCATCCACTGAGCTACCCAGATACCCCCATATTATTGCATTATAATCCTAAATCTAAATCATCAGACTGGCCTGAACTAGACCTAAGAATAGGTAGTAATTTCTAAGCTAAGAATAGGTAGCAATTTCTTGGCCAGGGATAGAAAACAAAGCATGCAGGATTGCACGTTCTCTGAAGGTCACCACAAAATTCTCTTTGCCTTCCATACTCACTAAGAGAATCAGTCTGGAAGTCTGATTCTCGGTCCCTGAAGAAGAGATAGGAGGCAGTTTATAAGCCATACAAGTCAAACCATCACCTTGAGCATTACCTTCCCTGAGACCTAAAGGAAGATCGCCCAGGATGCTGAACCCAAGAGCCTTGGGAACAGTGGTATCTTCCAGTGCAGGCTCCATGGCCATTGCTGAGGAGAACAATCCCTGGGGACCAGGGGGCCACCATCAACTACTGCTGGACTGCCACTGACAGGAAAGCAAGCCCTAGAGCCCTGGGAGAGGCAGTACTTCCCCCACCCCACTGACTCTGCTCCCAGCTTCAGCTCCCTCTGAAACCATCCTGGGAAACCATCCCCAAGGCAATGCCACCTGGTCACATACAGCTCCTCAAAGCTCTCACCACCAAAGTCCTTGGAACTGCCAAAGGATTTGTCCTCAGAAATTGGTATGATTTTGTCGTGGAACCTTCAGAGATGAATCCTCAGGACCAGGGAACCTTTCCATCTCACTTGCGGTGGAAGCCTTCAAGATGGTGCCTTAGAATGTGAGTTTCTGGAGATCAGGGACAGAACTTTGCCCTAAGTACTTAGTAAATTATTTTCATTCATTGATTAAATCAGTTATCAATCAGTCTTCTGTTTTTCTCGTTGTTAGCTTTTGTAGCCATCTCCTTATGATGAACTAATGTAGTAGACTGGCAATCAACCATCATCATCTTACTGATGCCTCAGGCACTTAATGTGGTAATAAGATTCCTTCTCCAGTTTACAAAGTCTTTTTACTTATTCTTTCCTTTTTGATTTTAACAACAGCCCTATAAGAAAGGTCAGGCAGAGCTTATTTCAGTATTCAAATTATAATTACCATATTAGAGATCAAGTCTTTTTTTTTTAAGACCCTTATCTTCTGTCCCAGAATCAACTCTAAGTGTAAATTCCAAGCTGGAAGAATGGTAAGGACCAGGCAGTTGGGATTAAGTGACTTGCCCGGGGTCACATAGCTAAGACATATCTGAGATCATATTTGAACCCAGGACCTTCTGTCAACAGGTTTGGCTCTCTAACCATTGAGAAACCTAGCTGATTCTCTGAAGTCTTCAATAAAGTCCTCTCTGATAGTGTGCATCAACTGATCTCTAAAAAAAATTTAGACCAATATTTTAAAATGTTTTTAAATTTTATCTTCATTTTATTCTAATAGCAGATTTACACATAAGTTTTCCAAAGTTACGTGATTCATGCTGTTTTCTTCCCTTCTTCTCTCCCCCCTCTCAGAGTTGACAAGCAATTCCACTGGGTTATACCTGTATTATCACTCAAAACATTTCCATAGTATTCATTTTTGGTAAGAAATATAAAACCAAAACCCTAAATAAATAAGTAATAAATCATATGTTTTCATTTGCATTTCTACTCCAACAGTTCTTTCTCTGGAGATGGATAGCATTCTTTTTCATAAGTCCCACTGAATTGTCCTGGATCACTGCATTGCTATTAGTAGCAAAGTCAATTACCTCGTCCCACAGTGTTGCAGTTTCTATGTGTAATGATTTCCTGATTCAGCTTATTTCACTTCACATCAGTTCATAAAGGTTTTTCCAATTCTTATGGAAATCTATCAATTCATCAATCCTTATAACACAGTAGTATTCCATCACCACCATACACCACAACTTGTTCAGCCATTCCCCTATTGAGGGACAAACCCTCAGTTTCCAATTCTTTGCCACCACAAAAAGCGCAGCTATAAATATTTTTGAACCAATAGGTCCATTCCCATTTTTTTTTATCTCTTTGGGATATAGATTTAGTAGTGGTATTGCTAGATCAAAAGGTATACATTCTTTTATACCTCTTTGGGCATAATTCCAAATTATATATTGAAATTTTAAAAGGTAGACTTGAAACTTGAAAAAGGTTTCGCTATTTCTACTTCAAACTTCATGACTTTTTCTAAATCTTTCTTATCAATGTTCCTTAGCATCCTAAGGAACTTTGGTGTTTGTTAGTCATTTTTCAGTCATATTCAACTCTTCATGACCCCATTTGGGATTTCCTTGGCAAAGGCACTGGAGTGGTTTGCCATGCCCTTCTCCATCTCATTTGAGGAAACTGAGGCAAACAAGGTGAACTGACTTTGCCAAAGTCACATAGCTAGGAAGTGTCTGAGGCCTCCAGGCCTGGTGCTCTATCCACTGCACCACCTAGCTGCTCATTCTAAAGAACTTATCAACTACCAAAAGAAGATGTGTGGTTCTGTGGATAAGGATCAGATGTATCAAATGACACATATACTTTAATACTTTACACTTTTTGTTTTAAATGAGAGGAAATGCTCCCACATTTATTTCTATTGGGTCATTACTTTGCCCACATCCATTTATTTCCTTTGGAACAGCAATAGAATTCATCAAATGTTTATTAAAATCTTGTGAATAATGTATTTAAAGAATGAAACAAATTTTGTCTTTGTGTGCAGATTCCACTATTTACTATTTTTAAAAATTCCTTACCTTTAGTCTTAGAATTAATACTGTAGAGTAGGTAGAAGAGTGGTAAGGGCTGGCTGATGGGGATTAAGTGACTAGCCCAGGATCACACAGCTAGGAAGTGTCTGAGGCCAGATTTGAAACCAGAACTTCCCATCCCTAGATCTAGCAATCTCTTTACTATTTAAATTTTTTTTAGTTTTTCAGTTTCAGAAGTTTTATTTTGGTTGTCATAATAACAGTTCTTCTTGCATCCTGACGGATAAAATGTCTGAGAGACTTTCTAATGAGCAGACTTTAGAACTGTAAGAAGTATGCTGTCCAACTTACCTGATGGTGAACCTTTAAACAGGGAATTCAATGCATAAATGCAACCATTGCAATGTGTAATTCAGAGAGAGAGTATTCCTCATCTGACTCTACTGACGAGTCCATCAGTGGAATTGCTTTTATAGATGACAATCTAAAAGGTAATAAGCAAAACGGTTTTCATTGAACCCAAGTATCCAACAAGAGACAAGAGTCACAAGGTCAGAAAAGTAAAGATGGTTCTGCATGGCAATGGGCTGCTCTGTCTTGAGCAGTGTGGGGATGCTGGCAACAGCTATCTATTATTACCCTTCTATCCAGTCTCCTGGCATTTTCTGCAGGCTTAGTCATTGAGGAAAGTCTCACTTCTTGTTTTGGGATTTTATTTAGTGAGCCAGTGCTCAGAACCATTCACAAACAAGGTACAAGGGCTGACAGTCAATGAGTAACAGGCAATGTGAGCTGGTCCATTACATTAACTGAATTAGAAAAGTTCATTGGTCTTATCATTGTGTTGTTATAAGTAGAAGAAACCTACCCATAAAAAAGAAGTGGAAAAACTCCCGGGGAAGGCCTTTGTTCAATAAAACTATGCCATATAACTGATTCTTTGATATGATGGGTACTTTTGCATTAACCTGAAAGCCAAAAGGAAGCAAAATTTATCTTTCAGACCAAGTTTTGTCTAGCGTCCACACTGTAGAATTCTTTTATTGGAAACTATCATAAGACATTTATTCCGGATGTCTATATAATAGTTGATGAGCATGTCTTTCAAGGAATGTTGTAAATTTATTCAATATATGTCAAACAAACCAGACAAATTTGATCTGAGATTTTGTCAGCAGTAGAAAGTGAAAACAAATAATCATTCATTGGATATCCTTACTGACTAGCTGTGTGACCCTGGGCGAGTCACTTAACCCTGTTTGCCTTTGTTTCCTCCTCTGTAAAATGAACTGGAGAAGGAAATGGCAAACCATTCCAGTATATTTGCCAAGAAAACCCTAAATGAGGTCACAAAGAGTCATAAATGACTGAAAACAACTGAACACACTTGGGAAAAGATAATACTAGAACAGTGATACCAAATATATCTTATTGATATCATTTTTAAAGATCATCAAACCACTATTTTTAAGAGGCTATGATATAATCTTTAGCAATCCTTTCATACCTTTGACCTTTTCTGGAGGCTTCCAAAACAAGAGCACAGCAGGGTTGGGATTATTCTTCAGAACCATTAAGGATTTCCAGAAATAATGAAAATACACAGGCCATTGCAAGAAATTCTGGTTTGGAAATGGACAGAGAGGCAGACAGTGACCCTGATTTCATTCTAGGGTAGGCAATACAGGCACATAACCAGCATGAATATCCTCTATCCAGGTGCTCAGACTCTAGCAGAGAACAATCCCAAAGCAAAAGCCAGATCCTGTCCTGTTTTACAAAAAAAAAATGGCAGAGGTGATGTTCTTAGCCAAATGGCAAGGTGGTGATGAAAGCAGTAAGAGATGCCCTATGCAAGTTTTCTACAGTATCATAGCAATGGCCCCCATCAAAATAGATCATACATTTAAAAGTTTGTGTCTCAAACATTAGCCATCATGAATATATTTGAAAGGTAAGTGAGGAGTTTACTGGAGATTGTCAAAAGAGCAAATAGAAGTTGTACCAACCATGGTAGGAAGATGCAGAAGCTTCTCCTCCAAAAATGCAGCCTATTTGATTGTACAAAATGTGGGAAGAGGACCACAAGTATGTGCTTCATCTGCAAAAAATCTGTGGCAAATGTGTGACAAAAAAGTCCATAAAAAGTGATTCTTAAATAAGTGTTTACAAGAAAATGTATTTGTTGGTGAATATTTTCTTTCTTCTATCCATGAAAATGCATTTTAAATACAAATAGCTAGGTACAGTTAAGGTAGTGTGGTAGATACAGTGCCATACCTTGAGATGGGATGCTTTGGGTTCAAATCTGGTCTCAGATATACTTCCTAGCTGTGTGACCCTGGGCAAGTCACTTAACCCTCATTTCCTTGCCTTTAACACTCTTCTTAGAATTGATACCATGACAGAAGATAAAGGTTTTGTAAAAATACAAATAGCTATAAGCAGATATTAACATTTCACTTCAAAGTAAACATTTTCATCCCACTATCTGCATTTTTTTTTGGCTATGTCTGTTAATGCAGCATAGTTCTGCACAGTATTTTTAAATCCAGGCCTTCTGGTGTTATACCACAAGTTTAGTAGATTCTCCCAACCTGGAAAGGTTCTGAACAGAGGTCCAAGGATGGACCACATGACAAAACTAAAGCAGATGGGTAGCACAGTGGATAGAGCACCAGATCTGGAGTTAGGGGGACTTGACTTCAAATCTGATCTCAGGCACTTCTTAGCTGTGTGACCCTGGGCAAGTCACTTCACCCTGTTTGCTTAGCCCTTGCCCTCCTATCTTAGAGAATAAATAAATAGATAAAATCCAAACTACATTTGCTAAAGCATATGAAGATTGTAATATAGGTGAAAAGATTTTATAAACTTGAAAGGGGATTGCCTGAGGCCCCAGTAAGAGATGTGGAGGGGGGTAGTATTCCCACTGCTGAAGCATTGAAGTAAAAATACAAATGAGGAAACTGAGGCCTGGAGAATTTAGGTGACTTGTCCAAAGAGTTTGTGGGTTATCTCCTTTCTGCCCTTTTGTGACTATAGTCCTGCTGTGATGACCAGAGAGGCACAAATTCCTCCTTCTCGTGCACTGGACCCCTTGCCCCTTGTGCAAACCCAGAAAAAAACAAACAAACAGAATTAGACCTTTTCTCTACTGAAACAATTCTCAGAGACCCAGAGCTGGAGGAACTTCAGAAATATTTTAGTCCAAATCCCTCATTTTGTAGATGAGGAAACTAATACACAGAGAGAAGAGACTTGCCCAGCATCATGTAGTAATCTAGAACTGGGAAAAAAAAAACCAACTCTAGGTCTTCCACTATGTTAAATTCAACAAACATTTATTATGTCCCTATTCTATACAAGATGCTATACTAAGGGCCAGGAATAAAAAGATAAAAATAACTATATCCCTGTCGAAAAGACGTTGATATTATCTGGGTCGAGGGGGAAGGAGGGAATCATGACATTTACCTAACACAAGACAGGATCTGACTGAACATGGACAAAGGACACTGGTAATATTTGAGGAGGACATGGTCTGAAAGCAAATAAGTATTCTGGTCTGAAAGGATGATAAGAGTGTGGCCTCTGCCATGCTCTGAAGTAGAAGAGAGCATTTCACCGTCAGTGAAGAGTTGGTAGTCCTGTTTGGATGGAATAAAGGTGAGTGATGGGAAATGACACCAGAAGGTTCCCCAGAGTCAGATAGTAGAAGGCTTCAATGTTGAGTAACCAACGTATATTTTATTGTAATTGGCAATAGGGAGCCATTGAAGATTTTCAAGCAAAGGAACTTTGTCAGCTTTGTGAAAGATGGCTTGAAGAAGGGAGATACTGGAGGCAGGGAGCCCAGGGAGACTGCTACGGAGGCAGCACCTAGGTGGCACAGTGGATGGAGAGTCAGGAAGACTCCTCATCCTCAGACACATACTACTTATATGTCCCTGGACAAGTCACTTCATTCTGTTTGCCTCAGTTTCCTCATTTGTAAAATGAGCTGGAGAAGGAAATGGCAAACTAGTCCAGTATTTCTGCCAAGAAAACCCCAAATGGGGTCATGAAGAGTCAGACATATCTGAAAAACGACCAACAACAGCAACACAGTCATTGTGTAAGATGATGGGAGTCCAACTAGAGAGGCGGCCATGCAAAATGAAGAAGAGCTAGATGAGAGAGGTAGAGAGGGAATCTCTAGGTGGTTGGGTGGGGGAAAGAAGAGTCTAGGACGACTCAAGGGTTTCAAGCCCAAGTGACTAGGAGGAAAGATTCTTTCCCCTGGCCATAACAGCTCACATTTCTGTAATGTCTAAAGGTTTACATGCGCTTGACTCGTAACAGTCTTCTCAGTCCCATGTCCGCTAACAACAACAACAAAAAGTGAAACCGTCCAACTAAGACGCCCCCCTCTACCTTGTTTATGTCTTACATGCAGCTGGTTATTTACATGTTGTTAACCACTGGAATGCACACTC
Organism: Monodelphis domestica; assembly: GCF_027887165.1. Taxonomy (NCBI): domain Eukaryota; kingdom Metazoa; phylum Chordata; class Mammalia; order Didelphimorphia; family Didelphidae; genus Monodelphis; species Monodelphis domestica. Next base: position 507,707,698 of record NC_077227.1, read on the forward strand.
CTTGAGGCTAGGGACCGTTATCTATCTTTCTTTATATGCTGGGGGACTTAGCACAGTCCCTGACACATAGTAGGCACTTTATAAATGCTTATCGGCTAACTGAAGGGCTGCCTAATACTTTATCTAGGTATAGACGTAGGAACCTTCCTCTGAGGTAGAGTGAATGGCTTCCCCTCCCCCAGGGAGTCCAATGTATGTTCCGAGGCTTCCCCAAGCCTGGGAGCAGAGCCAGGGGCATCATAAGACTCAGGAAAAGCTCTCAGAGGGTGGCTGAGTGATTCCCTTTTTGCCTCCCATCAAAATTCCATCCTCCAAAGCCACAGATGAAAAAATAATATTTAAACTGGAAAATAAAATAGACAAATTCGAACAAATATGGAAACCATTCCTGAGTCTGGCAGATAGAAGATTCTGTACACCCAGTCTTGAGGGGGGCTGGATCAGAGACGGGCTTCACCCTTGCTCGAGAGTGAAGGGTTTCTGAAGGACTTCTAACATGGTCCAGCCAGCCTTCATTTATCTATAGCCAGCTTATCCTCTCAGGACAACTTCCCTCCCATCTCTACAGTCCACCCCATCACAGTCTTCCTCCATCATCTGGCTTTCTCTTCCGTCATGGGATGTGTATTCACCGTCTATCACCAAAAAGAATTCAATTTACAAAGCGCTCTTCTCACAATAATCCCAAGAAATACATAGAAGATCATGAAGAAGAAAATCAAAGATGATTGCCCCCTTTTTACAGATGGGGAAACTGAGGCTCAGAGAGTTATACATCTCAGCACTAGGACTTGAATATAAATCTTCTGACACCAAGACCACGACTATTTCTATCAAGCCAATGTCTCTCAATCAGGCCATACTAAAAAAAAAAAAAAGGACAGACACCAGAGTCCAAAGACACAGATTCTGGCTCAGAATCTCAGTAAATTTATCATCTTGGGCAGTCCCCGTCCTTTCCTTGGCCTTCTCTCTATTGCACTTGACGATTCTTAGTGTCCCTCCCAGCTCGACACCCTGGGTTATAAGTTATTATCTACTGTTGATTTGCTTATTGCTCCTTAAGGGAGGAGAGAAGGGAAGGGAAACCAGCAAAAACTGAAGGTCCTGCCAAAGCTCAACTATAGAAACTTCAAAAGGTAAAGGGGAAAACCATAGAAAATGTTCCAAGCCTAGAAATGGTGGGAGGTTTGAGTAGCCTAACTTTGTGTGAAAAGGCTATAATCGCATGCCGACCTTTGTGCCTAGCCACTCCTCTGCATAAGCTTCCCAAAGGAGTATGGGAAAAAAAACATAACCATTGTTAACATTGATGTAGCATTTACTGTAAACACTTTACAGTTATTACACATTTCAACTTCATAACTGTGATAGGTGTTATTATTATCCTCATTTTACAGCTAAGGAAACTGAGGCAAACAGAAGTTAAATGACTTGTCCGGGGTTACACAGCTAGTAAGTATCTGGGTCCATATTTGAATTTGGATCTTTGTGACTCCTAGCTGCCTAAAAATGACCAATTAATCACCCTACGGCAACATGGAGTGCCATTCATTGGAATACAGCAGGGTCAAAAGGAGGTGCGGTTTCCCTAATGAGTGGAGGCTTAGAGATAATCCTTTAAAAAAAAACAACCTTTGGGGGCAGCTGGGTAGCTCAGTAGATTGAGAGCCAGGCCTAGAGATGGGAGGTCCTAGGTTCAAATCTGGCCTCAGCCACTTCCTAGCTGTGTGACCCTGGGCAAGTCACTTCACCCCCATTGCCTAGCCCTTATAGCTCTTCTGCCTTGGAACCAATACACAGTATTGACTCCAAAATGGAAGGCAAGGGTTTAAAAAAAAGAGAAAAAAACCCTTCCCTAGAATTAGGACTAAGTATTAGTTCCAAAGTACAAAAGAGGTAAGGGCTAGGTAATTGCACTTAAGTGACAGCTGGGACATATCTGAGGCCAGATTTGAACCATGGACCTTCCATCTCCAGTCCTAGAGCCCTATCCACTGAGAAACCTAGCTGCCCCTCTCAGAGTTAATCCTGCTGGGTATGTCTGCAAGCCTCTTCCTTGACAAGAAGTCAGGGCCGCTCTATGAGCAGAGGCCAGGCTGTGGGGACAGACTGACGATTCTCTTGTAGAGGGCACAATATTTAGCCAGTATAGCTGCTTTAGGGAAGACACGTGCAGATGACCAGAATGAGCATGGGGCTACCCGGTGAATCGCTCTCTGCTGCTTGATGGTTAAAGAAGAAATGTTTTTCTTTGGTCTCTCTTTTTTTAACCTTCATCTTCCATCTTAGAATCAATACCATGTATCGGTTCTAAGACTCAGAAGAAGCAAAGTCTAGGGAAGGGGGGTTAAGTGACTTACCCAGAGTCACACAGCTAGGAAGTGTCTGATGCCAGATTTGAACCCCTTTCTCTAGGCCTGGCTCTCCATCCACTGAGCCACCCAGCTGTACCAAGAAGAAATGTTTTTCACTAGGGGTAAAATCAATGAAGATAGTGGAATTGTTCGTTGGCTATGGGAGATGGGGAGGGAAAGATCATGAATCATGGAACCATGGAAAAATTTCTTAATTAATTAATTAAAATTGTCCAAATTAAAAAACAACAACAATGGAGGTGAGGTTAAGTAGGCACCCGCAAAGAGGACATTCTGACAGAGGATACAGGAGAACTGGTAAGAAGGGGACTGTCTGTTCACTAGCATTAGTCCTTATGGAAATTGTGAGGAGAAGGGGGGTCTAAGGGAAAAGGTCCTGTGCAATGGGATTGTGGGCTTGCTACTCTTTGGAATTTGGAAGGGAGCGCGCCCCAGATACGGCTCAAGGATGGCCTTCCAGACGCGTCCCTCTCTCCAGAAAGCAAACACCTTTGTGCAGACCACCTGAAGACACTGGCACCTGGGACAAAGCCCTGTTTGCCCAGTTTCAGATATGGCTTTGGGAAAGGGAGCGCACTACCTGGGGGGATCTAGAAAGGTCTCCTACAAGCAGTGAGTGGTATCTTCTCTGAACGCTGACGAAGCCTGGGGGTTCTGGGAAGTGGGGATATGAAAGAATGCATTTCAGACGGCCTGTGCAAATGGGAGATGGAAAGCCCAATGCACAGAGCCGCAAGCGGGACAGTGTGGCTGTAAGGGAGGGTGAGAATGGGATGAATGTAAAATACAGCTGGAAAGACAGGCCATAGCCAGACTCTGGAGAGGCTGGGTTGTAAGGGCTGGGCCAGGACTAGCGTTCTATGACTCCCAGCATCCACCCTCCACCCTCCTTCCCCCACCTTAGTTCAGAAAAGGAGAGATTGGCAAGATAGACACAATCAGAAACTTTCAGCAAAGGCCTACCTTGTTCACATCGAGACAGATGACTTGCGTGGCGGGGATGGAGAGGTAACACTTCATGATCTGGAAAATTCCAAGAAACTCAAACTTTCCTGGCTGCTGACCATTCAGGGGCAACCCTGCCAAGGACCACCTGCCTGACCCAATCTCACTCATCACCACGAACACAATTCTCCTAGGGCAATGCCCTCTGACCTACTTCCCTATTGGCTCCAGATCTTTGTTATTTCAGCTGGGCATCGCAGGCAAAGGGAGGTGTGTGTGTGTGTGTGTCTGTGGAAAAGGGGTCCAGGGACAGACAGTTTGTCCCAGGCTCTAGCTGTAGCTGGTGAGTTTTCACAAATCACAAAAAAAAGCAGGAAGGAGTCACTGCTTTTCTCTCCTGTGTTCCCAAAGAGGAATGTAGCTTACTAGGGAAGATGTGAGCTTGGCATCGTTAGAGGTATTAAGTTGGATGGACGACCACTTGCTAGGATTGCTGCAGAGATCTCTGCTCTGCTAAGATTTGGCCAAGATGGCAACTAAGGTCCCATCTAGTTCTGAGATGCTATAATTCTAAAAGCTTCCAAAACTACCTCAGGCTCTGATTGGTGACTTCACTTCACCTCTTGGGATGCAAGTTTCTATCTCCTTTCCAAATTATTTCCATGTTTTGGTGCTTTGGGTTCCCCCTCCTCTTCCATGGGTTGTTTTCACCTATTAGAAGATTAACTTGCTCACTCTCTCTCTCTCTGTCTCTGTCTCTCTGTCTCTGTCTCTCTGTCTCTGTCTCTCTCTGTCTCTCTCTTTCTCTCTCTCTGTCTCTCTCTGTCTCTCTGTCTCTCTGTCTCTCTGTCTCTCTGTCTCTCTCTGTCTCTCTGTCTCTCTGTCTCTCTGTCTCTCTGTCTCTCTGTCTCTCTGTCTCTCTCTCTCTCTGTCTCTCTCTCTGTCTCTGTGTGTGTGTCTCCCTCCCTCTCTTCCTCCCCCCTCCCTTTCTATTCTCTCCCTCTCTCTCCCTCCCCCTTCCCTCCTCTTTCTCTCCCTTTCCCCTTCTTCTCTCTCTCCCTTCCTTTCTCTCTTTCTCTGTTTCTCCCCCCTACACACACACACACACACACACACACACACACACACACACACACATACACACACACACACACACAGCCAGTCAAGTCCCAAGAATCCTTATGTCAAACTTTAAAGAGATCTTAGAGATCAGCTAATCCAACTGAATCGCTTATAAAGAAACTAAGGCATGGAGGGAAGAAGAGAGCTATCCAAGGGAATGCAACTCAAAAGGGGCAGAAGGGAGACTAGTTCCCAATCCAAGGCTCTTTCCACATATTGCTGCCTTCCTGTTCTGGGTCCTTTTTCCTCTTCGTAGAATCTCCACCTTCCCTCTTCCAAGCCCCAGGGCTCAATTGCCCTCTTGCCCCTCCCTTACAGTTCTAAGGAAAGATTCTGATAGGAGTCACTGATTCTCAGGGGTAGAAATCTCTGGGTGCTATTCTTGAGATGGTGCAGGAAGTCTTCCTGAAAGAGAAGGAATCAGATTGGAGGGAAGTCTCCCAGGACTAATAGGATTGAAGGGGAGAGGGCAGTCTAGAAGAAGGGGCAGAGGGTTGAGGAAAAATTATAATGAGAACAAAAAACAGCAATAGGCCTAAAGTCCTTCCCCAAGGCCGGGAAATTGAGTCTGGATTCCTCTGACTGTGAGTCAAATTTCCTTGATTTTTCCGTCAGTTTAAGTCTCTATCTGGAAAAGTCACCACTTATGGAAAATCCATTCTTCCTCAGCCTGTCAATAAAAGGCTATCCATCTTCAAAGCTATGTTCACCCCTACAGTCCAAATTTAGCCATCCCTAGTCTAGCCTAGCTCTGGAGGCCTTCCTTCAGGGGCCCCTTTCCCAAGTGCTAGCCAATCTCCCCTCTCCACTCCCACCCACCCAGGGTATGTACCCAATTATTAAAAGCACTAACTGCCTAAAGGAAAGAAAAAGAAAGGGGCAAAGGAAGAAAAGAAGGAAAGAAAGATCATGCCCACATATGGGACTAGACAAGAGTATTTCTAACGTCCCCCCTAGCTCTAACAGAAAGAATACTGGGGAAAAAAGAGTTGAGGGTTCGAGTCCTTGTGATACCTCTTACTTCATGACCTTAGACAACTCACTTCTCTTTAAGCCTCATTTTCCTTTTCTGATTGCAGTGTCTGGGGCACTCCTCACAACACACACACACACACACACACACACACACACACACACACACACATTCTGAAAGAAAATTACCTTGATTCAAGACACTCTGTGGACCAGTCTTCACTCAAAATTATAGTTCACAGGCTCTCACCAGTGATTTCCTTCCTTCCTTCCTTCCTTCCTTCCTTCCTTCCTTCCTTCCTTCCTTCCTTCCTTCCTTCCTTCCTTCCTTCCTTCCTTCCTTCCTTCCTTCCTTCCTTCCTTCCTTCCTTCCTTCTTTTCCATTTTAAATTTCTATGCTTTTTTAATCTTTATTTTATTCCAATAACAAATTTCCACATAAGTTTTCCAAAGTTACATGATTCATTTGTCTCCCTCTCCTCTTCCCTCCCCCCTCCCAGAGCTGACAAGCAATTCCACTGGGCTATACATGTGTTATCACTCAAAAAAGATTTCCATATTATTCATTTTACAGAGCTAGGGTTAGTTTCCCCATGTTACAGAGGAGGAATCTCAGGTGCAATGACTTTGCACAAAGCACATGGCTACTGAATGACAGAAGCAAGATTCAAACCTAGGTCTTCTCATTTGAAATCCAGAATAGGTCCCATCATACCCAGCTGCCCCGGCTGAGAAGGGACAGTCTCTGTAGATTCTTGCAGCATTAAGATCATGTCCAAACAATCCCTGGGCACCATCTAGTGGCAGAAGGTGGTATTGTCCCGTGCAATGCACCTGCCGGAACATAGCGCTGTCTTTGCTGGGGCAGCGACTCTGCTGAGCAACTCTGGCCAAGTTAAAAATGAAGCTGCCAGGGTCAGTTAAGAGACTCAGGACATTGAGAGCCAGGCCTAGAGAGAGGAGGTCCTAGGTTCAAATCTAACCTTAGATACCTCCTCACTGTATGACCTTGGGCAAGTCACTTAACCTCCACTGTCTAGCCCTTTCTGCTCTTCTGCCTTGGAACCAATACATAGTAATGATTCTAAAATGGAAGGTAGGGGTTTAAAAACACGAGGCTGCTTCCTTACTTGGGCCAAAGGAGGAAGAGCCTACCAGGTCCTGCCTGCACTGGTTGTCTATATCTTGGTTCACCATCCCTTGGTTATGTCTGTTCTCACACTCTCACTCCACCCAAAGTAGGGCCAGAAAGTTCACCATTTCATGATCTCAAAACTCTTGGGGGCACTCGCTCTCTGGGGTGGTCCCAGGGCTTGTGACAGTGGGAGTCTAGCCACTTCCAATGGATCATTTTCCCCCGAAAGGTGTTTAAATTTTTTTCTGGGTTATACATGTATTATCGCACAAAACATATTTCTACAAGATTCCTTTTTGTAAGTGAATAATCTTGTAAAATTCAAATCCCAAAACATAACCCCAAATAAGCAGGTGAAAAATACTGTGCTTTCATCTGCATTTCTATCCCACAGTCCTTTCTCTGGAGGTGGAGAGCATCCTTTTTCATAAGGGCTCACAATTGTCCTGGATTGTTGCTTTGCTGTTAGTCGCAAAGTCTATCACAGCTGATCATTCCACAATATTGCTTACTGCACACCATGTCCTCCTGAGTCTGCTCATTTCACTCCACGTCAGTTCATGGAGGTCTTTCCAGCTTTCTGAAATCATCCTGTTCATCATTCCTTACAACACAATGGTATTCTATCACTATCACATACCACAATGTGTGCAGCCATTCCCCCATGGATGGGCATCCCCTTAATTTCCAATTCTTTGCCACCCAAAAAGAGCAGCAGCAAATATTTCCCATTTTCAGATGGACCGTTTTCATCCCATTCCCCCAATCCATCCAAGACCAAACATTTAATGAGCTTTGTGACCTTGGGTAAAGGACCTCCGTTTCCTCATTTGTAAAGCGGGATCATAATTCTCATCTTTCTATTTCACTTGGCTAATGAGAGTTCAATGACACCATGAAAAAGGACTTTGAAAATATTCATTACAATACAATAGGATTGATGAGAATTAGAGCAATGACTGAGGACAGTTTGAGAGAGGGCAGGAGAGTCGAAGGATAAGATAGAAAAACCGTAATATTTAGAGCTCATCTGGTCCAACCCCCGTATTTTATAGATGAGGAAACTAAGGGTAAGGTCTCAGACACTGAGTGCCTTGATCGAGGTCAGAGAGTTACCAAGACTTCCAGAATTTAACCCTCCGTGTCATGTTGCAATGTCGGTTTAAGCAGGTTTGTAGATCCATGGATTGTTAGAACAAAAAAGAGTCCTTAGCAATTATCTAGTTCAATCCTTCCTCAGTGGGGGAAAGTGGAGGAAACTGAGGCCATGGAGGGGGAATAATTTGGCTGTAATCGCACCACAAGTTCATGGCAAAACTGGAGCCTGACCCCAGTAGTCTTGACTCCTCACAGAGTACTTCTTCTATACTCTTTTATTAACACTTAATTTCTGTTCCAGTAACAACTCTAGAACAGAAAGACAAGGACTAGGCCAATTAGGGTTAAGTGACTTGTTCAGGGTAACACAGAAAATGTCTGATGCCAGATTTGAACTCAGGTCCTCCCAACTCTAGGCATAGCATTCTTTCCATTGTGCCACCTAGCTACCCCCAGTATATTTTTACTTAATTTGGGAGTTTTTGCATGTGTGTGTGTGTGTGTGTGTGTGTGTGTGTGTGTGTGTGTCTGTGTCTGTGTCTGTGTCTATGCTTAGTCCAATGGGGAAAGGCTTAGGGTTCTTGGCTGTGTGTCCTTGTAGAAATTATTTAACCTCTCTCACTCCCTTCCCTACTATAAAGTTAGATGATTTCTGGAGTCCATTCTCTGGAATGGGCAAATAGGTGGCACAATGGAGAAAGTGTAGTGCCTGGAATCAGGAAGTTCATCTTTCTGAGTTCAAAGATAGTCTCAGATACTTACTAGTTGTGTGATTCTGGGCAAGTCACTTCACTCTGCTAGCCTCAGTTTCCTCATCTGTATGATGAGCTGGAGAAGGAAATGGCCAACCCCTCCAGTATCTCTGCCAAGAAAACCTCAAATGGGGTCATGAAGAGTCAGACATGGCTGAAATGACTGAAGAAGAGCCCATCCTAGCTCTTCATTCTAATGTATCTATCATTCTATGGTATTAGGAGGGGGAACGGACTGGGAAAATTCAGTGACTCTCCTGCTGAGGAACCTTCCATTGCTCCTCAGTCCTGCAGGATTAAGCAATGAGATTACAGAATCAGAGGACTCAGAAACGATGAGCTTTAAGCATCATCCAGTTTAACCCCCCTCATTTTACCAGATGATGAAACTGAGGCCCAATGAAATTAAGTGGTTTGTTTAGAAAGCATGTCGACCCAGCATTTAAGGTCCATGGTTTAGACTCAACCCCCTTTACCTCCCACTGTCCCCTGAACATTACCCCTGGAGGGAAGGACCTTCCCAAGGCAACCTGACCGTCTCCTGGGTAGCTTTGAATCCTGGAAAGAAGTCCAGCCCACGAGGGCTAAGCTGCTTTAAGCATCTCCTCTACCTAAGGCCACGTGATGGTACAAGGGCTCCAAAGGGTATACCTGAGTCAGGGTCTCTGGGTTCGAGTCCCAGATCTGCTACTGACTAGATATGAAATTAACGCTGGGTAAGTCGCTTAAGCTCTTGGGTTTCAGTTTCTTCATAAATAAAATAAGAGGTTTAGACAACATGCCTTCTAAGGTCCCCCTCAGCTTGGCGTCCTATGAAGTTGGGCATCCGACCAGGAGAATTCACAGATGAGGGAGAGAGGCCAGCCGCTCCAGGAGGTGACTTCTGTCATGCCCACTCGGAGTTTGTTCAGACCCTGACACCAATCTCTCAGTCATTTGTTCCAGGGTCCACTCCCCCTTTCTGGATATTCCTGACTCCCCACAGACACGCTTTCTTCCATCTAGTGCATCCTCTTTAAGAATTCAGAATGAAATGGCTAAATCACAGTGACCCCCTGTGGTAGACCTGCAGAAGCTCTGGTTTGAGGGACCGAATCTTCCAGGGGACAGACTCCCTCCACACTGACCGGAGTCTTTCTGTACCTCTCAGGTTTGAAGCTTCTAGCCACCTAGGTCATTGCTACTCTTTGCCTGTGATCTGAGGTGGGAAATTAATCAACGTGTCCTCAATATGGCAGCCCACCTTGGCCCACAGAATGAAGATGTCTATCAAATGGTCAAAAGTTGGTTTCCTGGGAGTCTGGCAGCTGGGTAGCACAGTGGATAGAGTGCCAGGAGGTCCCGGGTTCAAATTTGATCTCAGACCCTTCCTAGCAGTGGGACCCTGGGCAAGTCACTTAAACCCTATTGTCTAGCCCTTGTGGCTTTTCTGTCTTGGAATTGACAGTACTGATTCTAAGGTAAAAGGTAGGGGTTAAGATTTTTTGTTGTTGTTCCATGCCTGGAGAGCAGTTGTTTTCTAGACCAATCTGGATTCCTTCCTCTTGCCATGGCCAAAAGACCATTGAGATGTAGGCTTTTTGGTGCCATCCCTGCTCAAATCCCTTCTCCATCCAGTTTTGGAGGTATTAATCTGTGTGTGGAGGAGATGCTGCCTTAGTATTCTTCTCTGGTTGCCCCTGCCTCCTCTTCCAGTTAAACCATGTGGCCTTTCCTTCAATATTCCAAATAAAGGGGTCTGTTGCTCCCAGCACTGGATGGCCCCTTTGGGTCTTCAGTAATACTTTTTTTAAAAATCCTTACCTTCCATCTTAGAATCAATACTAGGTATTGGTTCCAAGGCAGAAGAGTGATAAGGGCTAGGCAATGGGGATTAAGTGACTTGCCCAGGGTCACACAGCTGGGAAGTGTGTGAGGTCTTATTTGAACCCATGACCTCCTGTCTCTGGGCCTGGCTCTCTGTCTACTGAGGCACTTAGCTGCCCTGCCCCCCCATACCCTTTAAAGTAAATCAGTTAATTAATAGGCATTTAAGTGCCTACCATGTGTCAAGCATTGTGCTAAGTGCTGGGGATGCAAAGAGAGGCAAAGGCTGTCTCTGCCCCAGAGAATTGGCACTCTGATGGGGAAAGAACGAGAAAACTATTCCTTCCACCTCAGGACTTTCCCCCTCACAGTTTCTGGCACAGAAAAAGTTTAAAAACTCAGAAATGCATAAAATATATTATAAAATAGTAAAAAGCATAGATAGTATACAAAAATATAATATCAATGTATTTTTTCTTTTAATTCCATAAATAGATATGACTTTTTTAAAGTTAAGATACATAAAAAGTTAAAGTTTATGAAAAGAACCTAAAAGCCAGTGGATGACACAAAGGCCAGAAATGTTAACATTGGCCTACATAGAACCTATGACCAAACACTTAACCAAAATTTTACAATAAGTTACTGTAAACATCCTAGAGAAGAAAAAGAAAAAAATTCAGATTTCTTTTCTGGTATAACGGGAGGGCCAAAAAATCCTACTGGGATTTTCTAGATCCAGTGGGTACAGGGTGGAAGGGATCCCTGCATATGCAAACAAGATACAGACCAGACACACAGGAAGTCATTAACAGGGGGAAGGCACTGGAATTAAAGGCCAAGGTTTCTTAGGGAAGGGGAAACTTTAGTTGGCCTTCAAAGAGACTAGAGAAACCAGGAGGCAAAGAGAAATCCCAGATGGGCCAAATATTCCCTGGAAGGTCAAAAGAAACCTGGCAGATGGGGCACCTTGGGTGGGGTAGGCGGCTAGCAAAACAGTTCAGTGGATAGTGCCCTGGTCCTGGAGTTAACAAGACTTGAGTTCAGATTCAGCCCCAGACCCTGTATGACCATGGAAATGTCACTTAACTTTGTCTCCATGTCCTAATTTGAAAAATGGACTGGAGAAGGAAATGGTAAACCACTCTAGTATCTCTGCCAGGAAAATGCCAAATGGGGTCACTAAGAGTCTGCAAATGATTAAACAATTTCTAGGAACCATAGAAAGGTTAGAGAATGGTGGGAGGGTGGAAGTGTGGGAGAGGAGAATTGGCTAGTGTTACCCAGATATCATAGATCCAGACCTGGAAGGGACTTCAGAGGTGTGTTTAAACTAGCCCTGGACATTAATGCATTGCTGGTGGAGTTGTGAATTGATCCAACCATTCTGTAAGGCAATTTGGAACTATGCCCAAAGCATTGCTGGGTTTGTACCCCAAAGAGATAATAAGGGAAAAGACTTGTTACAAAAATATTCATAGCTGTGCTCTTTGTGGTGGCCAAAAATTGGAAAATGAGGGGATGCCCTTCAATTGGGGAATGGCTGAACAAATTGTGGTATCTGTTGGTGATGAAATACTATTGTGCTCAAAGGAATAATAAAGTGGAGGAAATCCATGGGAACTGGAGCAACCTCCAGGAATTGATGCAGAGTGAGAGGAGCAGAGCCAGGAGAACATTGTACATAGAGACTGATACACTGTGGCACAATCAAATGTAATGGACTTCTCCATTAGTGGCAATGCAGTGATCCAGGAAAATTCTGAGGGACTCATGAGGAAGAAGCTATCCATATCCAGAGAAAGAATTGTGGGAGCAGAAACACAGAAGAAAAACAACTGCTTGATCACATGGGTCAAGGGGGATATGATTGGGGATGTGAACTCTAAAGGATCACCCTGGTGTAAACATCAATAATATGGAAATAGGTTTTGATCAAAGACACATGTGGATTGCAATTCCCAGTGGAACTGCATGTCAGTTATGGCAGAGGGGGGCCGAAAGGGAGGGAAAGAATATGAATCATGTAACCATGGAAAAATATTCTAAATTAATTAAATAAAAATTTTCAATTAAAAAATAATATAAACTAGCCCCTGAACTTTACAAATAAAGAAAACTGAGGCCCAGAGAGGCTGTCATTTTTCCAGGGTCACACAGAGGCAGGACTAGAACCCAAGTTCTTGGACTCCAAAGTCAGTGCTCTTTACCCTGGTAGCTTAAAGCTAAATCTCATCCAAATTGGAGACTTCATACACATCCTCCCAGACCTGGCTTAAACTCCACCTCCTTTGTGAGGTCTTTCCTGACTGCTCAGTTGCCATGAATTCTTAGAGCACTTTGGCCTTTAAACCACTCCACTGGTAATTAATCCTATCCTTGCCTATGACAGCTTCACTCATTATTTAAAATTTTTTAATAATTATTTTAATTAAGCATTAAAATAAAAAAAATAATACAATTTAAATTCCCATAAAAGATGAGAAAAGATAACAAATTTCATACTATTATAGAATAAAGAGCTAGAAGGAATCTTGGATAATATCTTGTCTAACCCCATCATTTTACAGATGAGAAAACTGAGGCTCAGAGAGAGTAGTTGATTTGTCCAAGGTCATACAACAAGCTTTGGAACACATTAATATTTAGGTAGTACTTTGATATTTGCACACTACTTTGCAAAATTATCTTATTTTATCACAATCTTGGGACGTATTATTAACCCCACTTTACAGATGAAGGAACTAAGGCAGACAGAAGTTAAGTGATTTTCCTAAACATCACAACTATTAAGTGTCTGAGACAAGATTTAACTCGGGTCTTTCTGACTCCTTCCCAATTCAATGCTCAACCCACACCATGTTGGTGTGACTTTGATCTCATAGGAAGGTTCTGCAAGAAACTCTCCTGCAGAGCACTAAATAAGAGACAATAAATTCTGAAAACTGAAATACTCCATAAGCTATGATTTTAATTCTTATATTTCACATGTTAAACATTCTATTACAGAAACCCAGAAGGGTGAAAAAACTAAGGCAAAGAACATCAGTTGAGGCTTGTTCCCTGTCACCAGTTATAACCCGAGACCCGAGGTTCAGGATTTATTGATTTTTCTTGAGAAGAGAGGGAATCTCCATTCTGGGGTAGGGAGAGGAAATGATCAGCCACAAATTGGCCTTTTTTCTCCTAGCAAATGAGAGCACTAAGATGACTTTGAAGTTGAATCAATTCCATTATGAGATACAATGATTCTTTATCAGAGAAAGATGAAAATGTTTGGTGACTAGATAGCCCCCAACCGTCTGTCTGTCTGTCTCTCTCTCCTTCCCTCCTTTCCTTCCATGAAGCTGGAGTATCTCAGGAGGCAGCAGACATGTCTAACAGGCTGTATTGAGCCCAGTTTGAGCTGGGTCCTTGGCCCAGATGGCTGCCGATCATTTTCCCAGGACAGAACCTGTCAAGACAAAGAGTACCATTAGATAGTAACAGAAGTGTTTTCAAGGTAGGGAGAAGGGGAGAAGGGGGGAACTCAGGGGCACTCCAGGAGGATGTAGGATGTAGTACTCCAAGAGTCACACCTAGAGAGTGCCAAATCAGGGCTATCCCTAAAGGCTACAGAGCCACGGATCTGTAGGGGACACCAGGGTCCCACGGGATTCATAGGAATTTAAGAGTCATCTGGCTATCTTGGACTTCAGAGTCCAAAGTGGCCCATAATCGGGTGTGAGGCCCTGGGCACTCAGCTATGTCAAGGGAAACTGGTTTTCTGATGCAAATCACATTATAACTTCTCACCTGAAACCAACCCTAATAATAACATAGCTATCCTGTTAAAATTTTGATTAAGCTGAATTGTCTTTATTAGGCTAAAGCAGATGATGACATCTGCACCCGGCCTCTGCTCTCCAGGCCTGCTGCTGCCCCCCCCCCCCTTTCAATCTCATCTCCTGGGCTCCTAAGCTCTGACCAGCTAGCTAGACTGGCTTGCCCAGAATGCTTCCTTAGACCCCTCCTCAGTATCCTCTCCCAACTCACAACTCCAGGGACCATCATCTCTTCCTCTTCTCTAGGTCTGCCTCTTTCCTTTGCCCTGAGCCCTGGACTAGGCCTTGCGTGTCATTCTGGATGGAGCAGGATGGGGAGGAGAAGTCAAAACCATGTCACAGAAGGATAAGATAAAGGAACTAAGGATATTTAGCTTGGAGAAGAGAAAGCTTAGGGGAGTTTTAACCATTACCTTCAAAAGTTTGGGACTAGATTTAGTCTATGGGAAGACAAGAGCAAACCAGGGTCAATGGAAGGAGGGAATTTAGAAGGAGGCAGATTTCAGCCTCCCTCCCTAAAAGAATTCCCATTCCTCCTCTTCCTTAAAGGAAAAACTTGCCAATTGTTAGAGCTGTGGAACTATGGAAAGGCTAATGGATGACAGAATGAGCTGCATTGTGATGGTAGTATTCCAGAAGAGGCTAGGTGATGATCTGGAAGGGATGCTGAAAGGGACATTCCTGCATAGGGTGGAAAGTGGACGACAGGACCACTAAGATCCCTTTTAACTCAAACATGATGACGCCAAGATTCTGGGACTCCAAGATTTTGTGATTCTTAGGAATTGGGTTAAAAAAATGAAGCCACAAAGACATGAGAAGCCAAGAGGACAATGTAAGCTACTTCCAAGAAATGAGCAGTATTTGGGGGATGGCAGAATATAGACCAGAAAATCCAAGAGCTGTTTACCAGGGGTTTTTTTGCTCCATCACAGGAACAGGTGGGCAATTTGTGGAGATTTTAAGTCTCTGACCCTCACATCATTAGTGGTACATACCGTCTTCTCTGGAACTGTTGGTCTATCTCTGCCAGGGACTGGCCTTTGGTTTCAGGGACAAATAAATAAATGAAACCGAGGCCAGCCACAGCCATCAGCCCATACAGCAGGAAGGTCCAGGATAAGCCAATGGCTCCTAAAGAGACAAAAGGGACGATGTGTGTAATGGCTTGTGGTCACAGGTCACAAGTAAGGTCAAGGAGCATGTGCTAGGCATGGTGGTCTGGCTCTTGTAAGAAGAAACAGGGCAGAAGCTGGTTCTTATTCTGAGTCTCCAGAGTTTGCCAAGACCAATTCCCTTAAGGAGACAGTGTGATAAAGTGGAAAAAGTCTTAATTCTACAGCCAGAGAACTTAGGTTCAAATCTTATCCTTGACACCTCTGCTGTGATTTTAGGCAAATCATTTAACCCCTCTAGTCCTCAGGTTCCTTATCTGTAAAATGGGTGGGTGGGGGGACTAGATAGCTCCTGAGGACTCTTGCTGCTCTAGATCTAGAAACATCTTCACCCCATCAGAGGAGGGAACAATGGCCTCGGAAGGGGAAGAGTAAGCTAAAAGATCTTTTAATCAATGAGCATAATATAGGCCAGGTACTAGGCTAGGAACTGAGGCTATAAACACAAGGAATGAAATAATCCCTATTCATAATGAGCTTGCATTTTATTGGGGGAGTCCTATGAATGTAAAAATTAAAAAGTATATTATATATATATACATACACACATTTATTTTCTATATAAACAATAATACATAAATATAAATATACACACACAAGGTAATTTAACGGAAAAAGCCTTGGCCTAGAGAACAAGGAGCCTGGGTTTGAGTCCCAGCTCTGTCACTTAAGGATGACTACAATTAAGAGTTAGAACAGGCCTTGAAATCATCTAGTCCAACCCCTTCATTTCCCATGAGGCTCTGAGAAGTTATGTAGTTTGTCCAGGGTAACAAAGCATGGATTTGAACCAACTTGTTCTAACTCCAAGTCCAGTGCTCCCTCCCTCACACCAAGCTGTTATATGACCTTGGAAAGCCCATTTAAGGACTCTGAGCCTCAGTTTCCTCCTAGGTAAAATGGCAACAGGTATTTAGACCTAGGCATTAGGTCCAGAGGCATTAAAGAATCACATCTTTTGAGCTAGAAGGGAATGTGGTTCATTCCCTTATTTCACAATTGAACAACCTGAGTCTGAAAGGGATGAAGGGATTAGCCCAAAGTCACATAAATAGTAAGCAATAAAGACAGAATTCAAACATGGGTTCTCTGACTCAAAATCATGAAGATCTTTAAGATCTACTCCAGGTCTATGATTCTAAGTGACTTGTCTAAGGTCACACAATGAATCTGTTGCAGTAGATTAGTTGATAAAAATTTATCAAGTTTCGATTATGCACTAGACCAGCATTGGGTGAAGACATGGCATGTGTGCAGAGCAGGCACTTGGGGAGCTGCTCCATTCCCCCTCTTCCCAGCACCCAAGAACATTTTTTGCACACCCCGATCTTCTGTCCAGCCGCCCAAAGTGAGTACTTTCTCCCTCAACTCTCTGTGGTAATGGGGCGAGCTCACAGACAGCTTGAATTTGCTCTCTGTGCACTCGAACTCAGAAAAGATTTGCTAACAAGGTACTGGTAACTAAGCATTGGGGATACAAAGGCAAAAGATAGTCCCTGCTCTTAAGGAGCTTGCAATTTAATGGGGCAGACTACATGCAAAGAACTATGTACAGACATATATACATAATATTTTAAATAACTTCTGCTTTGTAATTATTTTATATATAATTATATATTTATAATTTTATATTTACAACAATATAATATAAAATATATCCAATGTGTAAAAATATATACAGGATAAACAGGAAATAATCTTAGAGGGAAAGCACTAGGATTACAGGGTCTTGGAAAAGGCACTGAGCTAACTAAGCACTAGAGATGCAAATACAGGCAAAAGACAGTCTGTGCCCTTTAAGAGCTTCCAGTCTAATGGAGGAGACAACATGCAAACAAGTACATACAAATATTATATATAGGTAAATTGGGAAAATTCAACAGAGGGAAAGCACAGGAATTAAGAGTGCCCCAGAAAGCCTGTCTATAGAAGGTAGGATTTTAGCTGGGACCTGAAGAAAATCGAGGAAGTTGAGAGGTGGAGAAGATGAGGGAGAGCATGCAAGGCTGGGACTAGAGCCCAGGTCTCCTGATTCCAGGTAATAAATATTTGTTGAATTGAACTGAACTAACACTATACCAGACTTTCTGAATGATGGTTTCATAGAGGAGGTAGGATTTTATTCCCTTATCCCCAGCCCTCATTTCATACAATATAGACAAACACCTGTTGAGAAACAACCACCCACCCACCAGTATGCCTAACATCCAGACTCCCTGACAGGAACAAAGCCTATGCTTGCCAGTCCACTATAGGCTGCTAAAGAGTGGTTTGACTTCAAGGCAATTGCTCACCAATCAGATCCAGGAAGGAGAGGCTGATCAGCAAGTTGGCAGCCCAGTTAAAACTGTTGCAGAAGGCGAATGCCCGTCCTCGGATTTCAGCTGGATAGATCTCACTGAGGACCAGCCAGGTGACTAGGAGACAAATGGGATGGGGGAGGATACAGATCAAGCCAACCTTGATAGACTAAACAGAATGTGAGATCTGGGACTGATTCCCTCCTGAGCCAAATGGTAAATAAAATAGTCCTAGATGGGGGGGGGGGGGGGGGGGTAAGGGATGATAAAGCAGCCACACACACACACAACAAGGTTAGAATCAGAATTCTGAGCACCCATCACCCACCCTAATGGTCAATAAGGACCATGATCATTAAGGTAAAGGAAAGAAAGGGAGGAGAAAACTATATAGCTAGTTGGAACTTTTAGCTGGAAAGTAGAACATTGAGGCAACTTTTACCTGTAGATTAAGTATGTAGCTACCTACCTAGAGTGATCTGAGGTACACAGGGCAAGTCCTCATATCTCCCCTTCCTTACCACTCCTTCTGTATCAAATTCCATAATCCATTATTTGTGGCTTTTCTTTGGGCAGCTAGGTATCACAGTGAATAAAGTATTGGGCCTAGAGTCAAAAAGGACTGATTTCAAAACTAGTTTCAGACAATTAATAGCTGTATGACTTTGGACAAGTCATTTAACCTGTTTACCTCAGATTCCCTAACTGTGAAATGAGGTTAATAAATGCACTCAGGTCCCAGGGTTGTAGTGAGAATCAAATGAGATAATATTTGTAAAGCACTTAGCATAGTGCCTGGCATATAATAAGCATTATATAAATGCTAATTATTAGCTTTCTGTTGTATAAAGCTCTCTACACCGATCTGGGCATTTAATGACTTTGGTTCAAGTCTCAATTCCATGACAAACTCACTTTGTGACCTTAATCAAGTCACTTTTCCTCTAAAATTAATTTTTCTCTACATATAAAAGTTAGACCCAATGATGTCTAAAGCCCTTCCCAGCCCAAAGTCTATGACCTATGCTTAGATCAAACTTATGCATTTCCATCTACAAAAGAGGGTTCCTACTACAGGATCTGGGCAAGAATAGCCAAAACATGGAAAACTTTGTAACGAACAGCATTTAGTAATAGAATTAGAAGGGAGACACAGGACACAGAATGCTGGAGATGGAGGATACTTAAAAGACTATATAGTATTAGAATTGAAAAAGTCCTTAGAAATTGAACATAGAACATAGAATATTAGAGCTAAATGGACCTTTAGGACACAAAACATGAAAGCTGGAAGGGCTCTTAGAATTCAAACATAGGATAGTCTAGCTGTTAAAAAGACCTTAAAACAATAGAACACAAAACATCAGAGTTGGAATGGATCTTAGAAGCTAGTTTATGTAGTCTTTTCCCCTCATCTGTAAGATAGGGAAACTGAGGCTCAGAAGAGTGACTTGCCCAAGGTGACATGCCAGGTTAGAGGCATATTCAGGGTTCCAGAAACCAGTTTTCCTGACTCTCAGGAATACACTCTTTCTCCTACTTGATGTGAAGTCTGCCTAATAATCAGGTATTCTCCTTACAGCCTAGAAAACAGATTTGCTCAAGGTTACATAGTAAATAACTGCCAGAGGAGGGATCAAAACCCAGTCCTCTCCTGATGCCATATTTAATGCCCCTGCCTAGTAGTATAGCTACTTCCTAGATGAAGCTTTGCAGTGCCCTAATAACTAACCTAGTACTGAGGTAGTATGGTACAGCAGAAAATATGGGAGGGTTGGAGTCAGAGGTCTCAGGTTCAAGTCCTATTTTAATGACAAGAATAAAAAGATGAATAAAGAAGCAGACTCACCTTCAAAAGCTAGAAGTTAAAATCGTTCTATATTCAAAAGGAAGAGAGAGCCAGCTATGCATAATGGAGCTCTATAGTTTCATATCTAATCTTCCTTTTCAGTTCTCTTATGTGTATGGAAATGCCTACTTAAATTTTTTTGATGTTAAGTTCTGAATAAAAATATTTTTTTTAAATCCCATCTCTTCAACTTACTACCCAAGTGACCATTTAATCTTTCTTGGCCTAGAAAGGCCCAAGTTCCTTATTTGAAAATGAAGAGGTTGGATTAGAGGGCCTCTATGGTATCTCTTAGCTCTAAATATATGATCCTTTTGGGGGGGCCTTTGTAGTATCTGCTGGTCTAAGCATTCAGTGTTCTCATGCTGCCCCAGGTCCTCCTAGAAGGCTTCACAAATTGGTGAAAAAAAGTTATAGATTGGGGGAGGCTGGGTGGTTCAGTGGATTGAGAGCTAGGGCTAGAGACAGGAGGTCCTGGGTTCAAATTTGACCTCAGACACTTCCTAGCTGTGTGACCTAAGCAAGTCACTTAACTCCCATTGCCTAGTCCTTACTGCTCTTCTGCCTTGAAACCAATACATGGTATTGATTCTAAGACAGAAGGTAAGGGTTTAAAAAAAAAAGAGTTATAGCCTGGGAGAGAAGAGCCTGGGTTCAGATCCCCAGGTCTGTCACTTGATTATATGAAAGTATGGTCATCACTTTACCTCTCTAAGGTTCAGTTTCTGTTTCTCTGAAATGGGTATAGTAATATTTGTACTATCTCACAAAGTTGTGAAGATAATCTATTGTAAGTAAGGCATTATATAAAGGCAAGGGATGGCTGATGCTATTATTACATGATTAACAGCTCACATTTTCATATATTAATATTGACTAATAATAACTCACATTTCTATTGGACTTTATGGTTTATAAAAAAAACATTGTCCTCACAACCCTGTGAGTTTAGGTGGCGATGACGACAACAGTTAACATTTTTATAGAGTTTTAAGTTTTGCAAAGTGATTTACATATATTATTTCATTTGCAATTATGTGGGTGGTATACGTCCTATCATGCCCATTTCACAAAGAAAGGAAGTAATGTGCACTGGAGCCAGGATTCAGATCCAGGTTTCTTGGCTCCAAGTCACTTAGTACTTCCTTCATTTCACTTTCAAATCTTTCCAAAGGTTAAAAAAAAAAAGACTTAGGGACTAAATGCTTTATTTAGCTGAAGAAATGACTAGAGGAATTTCAGGATGTCTGATACTGGGGAAAGATTTCCAGAAAGGAGAAAATTGGGGGTGCTTCTGCAAGCATGACAGAGGAGAGGTCACCCACTCTACTTCTACATAAAGCTCATTTCAGACGCTACTGAATACTGGGATGGGTCCTGAGGATTCCCTGAGGCTAGGCGTATAGCCAATGGGAGATCTGGTTGCTTATACTTACTTGGTCCAAATCCAAAAGAAAAGGCGCTCACGAATGCCATCATGCAGAGTAAAGCAATCCAGTTTAAGACCCTGTGCCTGCTGGTCCAGGAGTTGGTAACCAGGTTACTGGTGCCATGTGCCAGTGAGTCATGAGCTGGAAGAAGAGCTCCCTGAACTCCTGAGGAATTAGCAACTGTCCCTTTGGCTCTGGCACCAGATGTGTCCATCTTTAGGGAAGTCAATCCTATGTCGGGATAGTCCGAGCTCCCTTGGAGAGGGGGAAGGCTGGGGTCTGCCTGGAAAGCAGGAAACCTGGAGGCAGTGGTCATGTTGGATGTCTCAGGAGGTCTGTGGCAGCCCTGAGTGGGGTCCATTGACACAGTAAAGCCAACCAGCCCAATGCCACTGACTGAGACAGCCATGACAGCGCAGCCAGCCATCAGCAGCACCCTCCTCCCAGCGCGGTCCACTAGTCCCATAGCCACCAAGGTAGCAGCCACTTTTACCCCTCCGAGTCCCACAGAAGCCAGGGTAGCCGAAGAGCCCCCTCGAAAACCCACGGAATGGAAAATGGTGGATGCATAGCAGAGCACATTGGGTTGGCCGGTGAGCTGTTGGAAGAGCACAAGGCCTAGACCCACGGCCGTCCGACTCCGCATGTTGGCCTTGGCCCTAAAGAGGCTCCAGAAAGAGTACTGTTCCTTCCTGTGGGAACTGGATGTGGCTGCTTCTGCTTCCTCAGGGCCTCGGAGCGGAATGAGGCCCTTATGGGAGTCTGATTTAGCCTTGAATTGTGGAAAGAGGCTTGCTGGGAGAAAGATGAGGCTAAGGGACTGCATGAGGGCCGGGGCAGCTGCCCAGCCAAACATGTGCCGCCAGCCCTGCGCTGTGTCAGTAAGCGCGTAGTTGAGAGCATAGGAGAGGAGGATACCCACCGTGATGCCCACTTCGTACAGGGACACGAGCACGCCCCGATGTCGAGGTCCCACCAGTTCTGAGACGTAGATACAGCAGGCCATAGAGGACAGAGAGATGGCAAAGCCCACCATGCCTCGGCCCATGGCCAGCCATGGCAGTGAGCCTGCGAGGCTTAAGCTCAGGCTGCCAGCAAGCAGTATGGCATTGCTAAATAAGATGGCTTTCTTCCTCCCATACTGGTCAATGAGGAACCCTCCAACTAAGGAGGCTAGGAGAGCCCCAAGAAGCAGGGTCCCCACCAGAGCCTCCTGCTCAAAGCAGCTGAGCCCAAAGTCTAATTGCAACTGCAGCAGTGCTCCAGAGATAATGGCCAGCTCATAGCCAAAAGTCAGTCCTCCCAGCAAGGAGACCGAGGCACACAACAACAGGACTGGAGAGCGCAGTTCTAAAAGGCAAAGAAGAAAATCATGAGTTCCTAGAGCTGCTTCAGTCTCTCATGGCGTAAGCAAGGGAAACAGATTAGCTGGCTGCCTTCCTTCCTTCCCTCTCTTCTTTTGTCCTTCCTTCCCTCTCTCTTTTCTTCCTTCCTTCCCTCTCCCTTTCCTTCCTTTGTTCTTTCTCTCCTTCCTTCCCTCTCTTTCCTCCCTTTCTTCCTTCCCTCTCCCTTTCCTTCCTTCAGTCCTTCCCTTCTTCCTTCCCTCCCTACCTTCCTTCCTTCTTTCCCCTCTCCCTTTCCTCCTTTTTTTTTTCCTTCCTTCCTTCCTTTGTAACAAGTCTAAGACAGTAGGGCAAAAGATAGGCAATTGGGGTTAAGTGAGTTGCCCCAGGTCACACAGCTGGGAAGTATGTGAAGCCACATTTGAACCCAGATCCTCCTGGCTCCAGGCCTGGAGCTCCATACACTGAGCTACCTAACTACTTTGGAGGTGATATATATTTTTTAAGTTTAATTAATTTAGAATATTTTTCCATGGTTACATTATTCATGTTCTTTCCCTCCCCTCCTCCCATCACCCCCCCTTCCCGTAGCCAATGAGCAATTCCACTGGGTTATATATATGTATCATTGTTCAAAACCTATTTCCATATTAATCATATTTGCAATAAAGTGATCTTTTCACACCAAACCCCAATCATATCCCCATCAACCCATGTGACCAAGCAGTTGTTTTCTTCTGTGTTTCTGCTCCCACAGTTCTTCCTCTGGATGTGGATAGTTTCTTTCTCATGAGTCCCTCAGAATTGTCCTGGATCATTGCATTGCTGCTAGTAGAGAAATCCATTAAGATTGATTGTACCACAGTGTATCAATCTCTGTGTACAATGTTCTCCTGGTTCTGCTCCTTTCGCTCTGCATCATTTCCTGGAGGTCGTTCCAGTTCATATGGAATTCCTCCAGTTCATTATTTATTTGAGCACAATAGTATTCCATGGAGGTGATATTTCTTTATTTCTTTATTTTTTAAACCCTTACCTTCTGTCTTGGAACCATGCGTATTGGTTCCAAGACAGAAGAGTGTTAAGGGCTAGGCAATGGGGGGTTAAGTGACTTGCCCAGGGTCACAGAGGTGATATTTCTCAACGAAGCTGCTGATCTTATCATGGATAGCTCAAACTTCATGAATCAGAATTCTCATGGAATGGGTACTTCCGTATGCTAGAATTCTTAGTTAACTGATATAAATAATGCAATCATTTCTGCCTGAAGTTTGTTAAGAATCTTGCTAAAATGTGCCTTTTTCCTGCCTCAGTAAATAGAGTAAGCTTAATATAACTAAAGCAGGTAGGTGGTGCAGTGGATGGATCAAGTACCTGGCTTGGAATCAGGAAGACTTCAGGTTAAATCTGACCTTAGAGTCTTACTAGTTGTGTGATCCTGGGCAAGTCATTTCATTCTGCCTCAACTTCTGCATCTGTAAAATGAAGAGAAGCCAAACATGTGCCACCAGCCAAGAAGAACACTCAGACTTGAGAATGAAATGGCAAACCACTCCAGAATCTTTGCCAAGAAAACCCTAAATGGGGTCACAAAAAGTCAGATGGGACTGAAACAATTCACCAATAACAACATAACTAAACCTATCTTTCATGAGAGAGGTTCTCCTGAAGCCCTGAAGTGATCACTCTCTTCATCAGTGTTCACTGCCCAAAGCTATAGACATAGGGAATGAACACTGTAGTTGAAATCACTGAGACTGAGCCAAGATTTTTATAGTCAAGGAAAATAAGGCCTAGAAAGGAGAAAAGACTTTCCCAAGGTCATACAAATGGGAAATGGAAAAATTAAAACCACAGGCTGAGCTCAGACCATTTCTTGTGACCTAGGTGGCGTAGTGCTAGGCTTGGAATCATGGACTAGAGATTATATTTGTTCTCCTATTAGACAGATGGGTAGAACACCAGACCTAGAGTCAGGAAGACCTGAGCTCAAATACAGCCTTGGATCCTTACTAGCTGTGTGACCCCTAGATGAGTCACTTACATTCCATTTGCTTGTGTCCTCATCTGTAAAATGGGGTTAGTAACATCTACATCATGAGTTTATTGTGAGGATCAAATGATATAACATATGTAACATGCTTTGCAAATCTTAAAAGGTTGCTATTCTTTTAATAAATCACTGGTTTTTAAAAAGTATATGCCTATATTTACTTGTCATTTTCCTCTCTCACGGTGTGTCACCTTTCTAATAACAGGAATACAACAGTTCTGATCAAAGTTTTACTACATTTTAAAAATCACTGGTCCTTCTTCCTTAGTCCTCAGTTGAGGAGAGCTGTCATTTCTACTACCACGTCTCTCCATATGCAGGAGGGTAAATGTCACACACACACACACACACACTCTGTCTGTGTGTGTGTGTGTGTCTTTCTCCCTCTCTGTCTCTCTCTTCCTCCCTCCCCCTTTCTCTATCTTTGTTTCTGTCTCCCTCCCTCCCTTTCTGTCTCTCCCTCTCTCTGCCTCTCTGTCTTGTCTCTGTCTCTGTCTCTCCCATCACCATCCTTCAGACCTTCGTCACCTCTTGCTGGGATTATTGCAATCCCTCCCTCCCTTTCTGTCTCTCCCTCTCTCTGCCTCTCTGTCTTGTCTCTGTCTCTCCCATCACCATCCTTCAGACCTTCGTCACCTCTTGCTGGGATTATTGCAATCCCTCCCTCCCTTTCTGTCTCTCCCTCTCTCTGCCTCTCTGTCTTGTCTCTGTCTCTCCCATCACCATCCTTCAGACCTTCGTCACCTCTTGCTGGGATTATTGCAATCACCTCCTAAAAGGTTTCTCTTTCAGTCTCTACCTTCCCCAAACTTTCTAAACTACACAGCAACCAAAATAATTTCCCAGAGTCCTGACCTTTAAATAACTCCTCTGCCTGCTTCACTTTTATTGTCTCCATCTCCTTCCCTGTCTCTCCTCTGCATTCCAGTCTCACTTCATACTACTCTCCTTTCCGACCTCTACATTCCAATCAAACTGAACTGCTAGCTGCTTCCCAAATTCATCCTGCCAGCTTCCACCTGAAGGCATTCACACAAGCTATTTCCTCTGCCTGAAATACTCTCCTTCCTTATCCCTGGTCTCAAAATTAAGGCATCTCTTCAAGGCTGTGCTCAGGCACCTCCTCCATGAACACAGTCATTTTCCCTTCTCCTAATATTTATTTGGATATATCTGTAACCACTTTCATCATTTTCTTTCCCCAATAGGATGTAAACTCACAAAGGGCAAAGGCTAGTTTATTTCTGGCTTTATCTGCCTACCATCCAGCAGGGTACTTGGGACCTTGTAAGCATTTTATAGCATTTGAATGGAGTTGAACTCCAGCTCTCACATCATCTATTCAAACAGAGCTCTGACATTCTGTTAGTATGGAGCAAGGAGAGTTTTTGGAATTCTATGGTTGACTCACAGGACTGGAGTGACAGTTGGAAGAGCAAGGGCTTATGGGAGAAGAACGGTGGGCTGAGGGGACTCTGAAGAGCCCCTTGTTCTTCTACCTTAGGACGGAGAGCGGAGAGGTTCGGTTTCTGAGTGGCTGAAGAACGTCTGAAGCCACCAGTGAAGACTCTGCTTCTTGCCTGGAACCAGTAGCTGCTTTCTCTCCAGAAATCCTACGACTGTTTCCTCCCCCTGCTGCAAACATCACTGACCCCTGAGGGGGTGCTGCCTAGGACTCAAACCAGAGCCCAGCCCTCCCGGATCCTCCCTGCCTTCTCAGAACTGTGTCTAGTTGATTCCTTTAGGATAGACTATAGAAAGGACATTTAGTTGGGAAAGAGGCAGAGATGCTCCTGGGCATAGACATCAGCCCCTTGAGCCAACGAGTGCGTAGATGTTCTGACGGGGCTACCTCTCTCCTCTCCCCTCAGTCTACCTTTCCTTGTCAATAAATCCCTTAACTAGCAGTCAGATTTCAGCTTGGCCTAATTCGCAGAAGGAAGAGAGCTGAAGGAACTGGGGACAGGCCTCAAGCTAGAGACCCGTCCCTCCGTGGTAAGGTCGGGCAAGGCCGGCCACAGATCTCCTTTGGGGAAGGTAATACAGAAACCTTCCTCTAGAGATGCTGCTAGGGGAGACGGACATCTCATGCCCTCAGCCTTTACATCAAAAGGGCTTCAAGGGATACAGACGGCTTGTTATCACTGGAGAAGGGGAGAAGGGAACTGCCATTCCCTGTCTCATAGATTTACTTCAAGCCCTGATCCTGCTTGCTCCAGAGAGGGGCTGCCATTCCCTCTCATAGGTTCCACCTCAACCCTGTTCCTGATCACTTGATCGTCCCAACACCTCCCTGGTGTAACACCTCAACCAGTGAGCCAAAGCCATCTATTACTAATACAAGAAGAACCCCACTTTTACAGCTCTCTGTTTTAATGTCCTAGCTCAGACACAGTAAGCTCATGTTCTAATTCCTCTCTAGTGCTAACAGTCTATATTCCCCAGCCGTAGTGCCAGCCTTCCATGTGAGCAGGTCCCTTCTGGCTCTCCCATGCCACATTCTAAGGTCCTTCCAGCTCAGGCATCAAATGCTCTATGTTTCTGGTTCTCACATTCTGTGTTTCCAAATCCCCTCCAGCTTAGACATTTTCTTATTCTTTTTTCCTGGTCATGAATGGCCAAAGTGAGAGCACACAGTATACAACTTCCTGGTTCTTTGGGCCAAAGGGAAAGAATAAGTCAACATAATGTTGACTGTGGATACAGAAAACTTACTACAGGGAAGTCCTGTGATCTCTCAACCAGACCTTTCTTGCTCTCTGCTGGTGGCCCAAACTGTACGGCAAAGTACTTTATAGATAGGATCTCCTCACCACAAGTCTGTGCGATAGAAGCAAACATGCCCATTTGACGGATGAGAAAACTGAGACTGAGAGAGGTAAGGTAATTTTGTGCAGAATCTCAAAGCTAGAAAGTATCTGAGACAGGATTCTCACACAGGTCTCCTTTACAATCCAGAGTTCTAGCCACTATGACAAATAACCACTCTACTTCTGAGAAGGGATACCCAGCTACAGGAGCAAAGAACAACCTTGGGAAAGCCCTTTACCAATTGAGAAGCAGCTATTTCAAGCTACTAGCTATGACTACAGCATGGACAGCTTTGTCTTTGGAGAGTTTCGGGCCAGACTGACCATACTGGCCACCCCAAAAACTCAAACACTCCACATTCTCTGATTCCAAATCCAGGCTTCTGCTACTTCCGATCTTCTCTAAATCTTCATTTCTCTTCTTTAGCATATGAGAAACTAGAGGAACACTCCAACTTTTCATCTTTGCTCTTGGGGAGGCTGAGGGGGGTAGATCTCTTGAGTTTTGGTTGTCAGTCTTGTCACTTGCTTCTCTCTCGAATATTCCCACTGTTGCTTGTTCCAACACAGAGGCAGAAAGTCCAGAACTTGCTTTAGTTTTCTTTCCACACTTGAGTTTGGGAGTTTGGAGCTACAGTTTAGCGGCAAAAGAACTAAAGCTGACACGGTGTCTGCTGTGAGTCTGGCATGGTCTCATCTCAAAGAAGAAAAAGAATTTTTAAAAAGGAATGAAGACTGTGGATCAGATGAACTCTGAGTCCCTGGTCCTAAAGTGGCGTAAGGGAAAGTCTTGGGCCAGGAGAAACCTGGGGTCCTGTGGGACTCTGAAGTCACACCATCACCTCCCCTTGGAGGTCTGCTTCCTCCTCTTTGCAATGAAGAGGAAAGGCTGTGGAGTCGTGGAGGCCAGAAGGCAGGTTCTGGGCAGAAAGTCGGGGGAACTCCCTACCGTGTAAACTATGGTTTGTGGATCTGCCTTGGTGGATGGAATGGAGAGAGGGTCATGGAGAGGGGGACAAAGTGACAGAGAGAAGAGGATGAGATCGGGATTCTTCAGCGGTCTGGGGAAGCCTGTCGCTGGGGATGCCTCGGGTTATCTCCAGGGGTGGGAGCTGGGGCGGCGGAGGAAGTGAGAGGATGGGAAGCGGGGAAAGGAAAATAGGGAGAAAGGGAAGGGGGTGGAGCCCAAAGAGGCAAAGGAGGGGCGCAGGAGAGGAGGGCCCTGGAGCGTAGTTTGGGAGGAGCGCTGGGAATTGGGGGCACGGCAAAAACCCAGGAGAGAGCTGAACGGAAAGTGGTAGTTGCCTCTCCCCCTGAGGGCCGCCTCTTACTTACCCATGGCTAGCCGGGTTCGGGCGCGCTGGGAGACCCGACTCGGTGGGGGAGAGTGGAGCGCATCCCTTGGGGCGGCCCCGCCGCCGCTCAGCCGCTAAGTAAACTTTCTGCGGACCTCCTCCAGGCTTGAACCCCGGCGGCGCCCACGCCACGTCGGCCAGCCCCCGCCCCAGCCCTGGTCCCCGGCTGGGAGAGGAGGGGCCGAGGGAGGGGGCAATATGCCGAGGCCCGCCCCTGCCCAACTAGCCCAATCCCCGAGCCTCATATTGGTCGGACGCGAAGCCCTCAGCGCCGCATCTCGGACCGGGAGATAAGTAAGGAATGCCAAGCGCCCTAGGTCCGAATCCAGATTCTGCCAGCAGCGCTAGCAGCGAGACCTCGATCGAGTCTCTTTCCTTCCCCGTCTGTCAATGGAAGGCATCGGAATAGAGGTGCCCCTCACGGAACCTTCTAGCTCTCCATCCAGTGACCCGTTTTCTTTTGCCCCGAACTCTAGCGGACCAGGCCCAAGGGTAGAACGCCTGCGGGCTGGCGCTGGCACCTAGCGGGACCTGCAGCTGCCCCCAGCAGGACTGGCTCATCTGAAACCCGACCAACCTGCCACAGTTCCGGCTCCCTGAAGGCTCGGGAATGTAGGACAGGCACTTCCCGCCCTTAGAGAAGAGAAACCGGATAGGAAAACATAGAACACCCAAATCCAAACAAGCCTGGTGCTCTTGTGCCCGAGGCCCAACTGTTCCTGAGCACAGACTCCTCTGCCAAGACGAGGGCCTGGATGGAAAGGAAAGCGGGTCCTGCCTTCTCCAGGCCCGGGGGGACTTGAAAGGCACTTGTCCCGTGCCCTCCTTTAAGGGACGATAAACGTCTTTGCCATCAATCATCAAGAATTAAACTGAGGCTCACATGTTTTTTCTAGAATCTCTAAATTTATTTTGACTTTTAAACAAACTCTTCCCCTCTGTCTTAGAATCAATACTGTGTATTGGCTCCAAGGCAGAAGAGTGGTAAGGGCTAGGCAATGGGGGTCACGTGACTTGCCCAGAGACACACAGCTGGGAAGTGAGGTCAAATTTGAACCCAGGACCTCTATCTCTAGGTTTGGCTCTCCATCCACTAAGCGATCCAGCTGTCCCCAGTTTATTTTGACTTCTGAAATTCTCAGTAGAGCCAGCAAAGCTATCATGCAATGGAGAGGAGTCTTGGGTTCTGGCTCCTAACCTGCACCAGCTGTAGGATTTTAGGGATTGTTTCCTCTTTCTGGATTCAGTTTCTCCCTCTGCAAGTCCTTTGTAGAACTAGAAGTTCTAGATCTGGAAGTAATTTAGTAGCCCCAAGGATCAGCAACATTTATTGAACACTTCAGTGGAGCAGTCTTGGGGGATCTGGTCAAGGGCGCTTTGGTCCACTGAAGAGGGTGGGTTGAGAAGCTGACTGAAGTGTTCTTTCCACCTGTTGCTGAACAATATCAATTATGTATATTCTAAGCACTGTTTTAGGTGCTAGGGATAAAAAGACAAAAAATAAAATGAAATCCTTTATATTCTATCAGGGAACTCAACTCCCTTATTTTGTGAAAGAGAATTCTAAGCCCTAAAAGTTACAGGACTTGACCAAGGTCATGCCAGCTCAGTAAGTGCGCAGCAAGATTTGAACCCATATAGGATATCTACAAATCCACTGTTCTTTCCTCTACACTGGGTTGGTCTAGGGCTGACTTTATAACTCTGACTCACTAAAAAACTGTACTATCTTCTATGTGGTACAACAGAAAGAATCCTGAATTTGGAGTCAGAGGAGCTGGGCTGACATTTTAAGTTTTATCCTCCAAGATTTTGTGCTAGAATTCCTTCCCAGTGTTAATAATCATTCACCCATAGAGTGCCCAATTCTAGTAGGCATAGACAATCTATATTCTAAAATCCATTCTGACTCAGAGACTAAATCAACTCCTGATTAGTGTGATCCATTCTTGATTCCCTTATTTTGCAACATCTCTATTTTCTTTGACGAGGAGGCTCCCTCTATCAACACAGATCACAACTCCTCTACTCTGGATGATAGGTGACTTGTCCAAGTTTCCCAAGGAGATATATTCAGTGTGAGGGAGGCCTTCCTCTTTCAAATCCCTTTGGCCCCCTGGCAGCACCGGTGGCTATTCCTGTTCTCTCTGCTTTCCCTCATTCTCACTACTTGCCAGCCCACCGCCTCATCCATATACTGGAAAATGGCCTTTATACCCCTTCTAATACACGCGGTCTCATTAATGTATTTCGTATCCTTAGAACCTTGACAGCAACATTGACTGAAGGATTGGTAGGCATTCATTAAATACTTGTGGGTTGCTGTTTTTATGTAGGGAAGATATTTTCTAAGACAAGTATAGCATCCCCAGAGGTTTTCTTGCATCTTTGCTCCTTCCTCTCAGTTATTCCCAGACACCTTTTCAATCTGATTCAGTCCAATCCAATAATAATTAAGCATTTTCTTTGTACAAGGCACTGTGCTAGGTGCAGGACTAAGACAACAGAAATAGCCCATGTTCTCACAGAGCCCAATGCTATTGGGCCTTTACCTTGTGAGTCTAGCCCAAAGAAAGCTCTCCCCCGCCACACACACACACAATTTTCCAAATAAGTCTTTATTCTGCACTTTGAAATATTTAGGTGATCGATGACCTAATTAGTGTACGGAGCTGAAGTAGGTTAGTAACTTCCTAGGAACCCAGTGATGGTTCAGCTGGTTGGAGTTAAGATGGTGGCCACAGGTAGGCCTAACCTGTCTTTGATGGTACAGTACAATCTGACTGCTTCACAGAGAGTGATGAAGCAGTTGTTTTATTACAATACTCAGATCTCAGGTCAGTGGACCAGGGTTCAGGGGTCCCTCAATCTTATCATCTCAGTTCTCCCCCCAAATCCAGCCCGCGTCCTCAAGGACTGCCTTCATAGAGGATGATGGCTACTCCCTCTACTCTCTCAGCTCCCTTAGTAAAATCTAGCTAACTAAATCGTGTTCTAAGTGGTCCACTCACAAGTACTGACAAGTAAACAGTTCGTCAGGATAAGATGGCAATATCAAGTTGAGTTCACCCCCTGGAGGCCTGAGGCCTTCCCAAGAGGGTAGGGTTCTTCTCTTGTAGATTCACTGGGCCTCCACAGCTCACACACAGAATTCAGGAGCGTACAAGAATGGCTCAGCTCACAGAATCCACAGGTAATGACCTCTGGGTCAGGAATGGAAAACCTCTCGTGACAAGCTCCATGACAGGAACCTCCAAGGTTTGGTCGGGAAAGGCAGTTAACTCCCTCTAGCCTTCACAAGATGGCCACAGGAAGTCAGTCCCTGCTCTCCTGGTGTCCGACAGTCAGCAGACGCCCCTGGTCCTCAGGTTCCACCTTTTATCCCTTTCCCCGAGTCTGGGATCTTTCTTTTCCATTCCATGTGTGAGCCCAGGTCCCGCGCAGACCCTGCTTTGCAAAGCTCATGCTCCAGGCCTTTGCAAAAACTGTCTAAATCCCACAAGTCAAGTATATCACAATTGAGACAGGCAGAAATTCTAGGTAAATGGAATAGTCAAATATAATCAAAGAGAATCTCAACCCCTCTCCCTCTCTCTCCCTCTGCCTTTCTCTGTCTTTTTCTCTCTGTCTCTCTCTCTCCTCTCCCCTTCCCTCCCTCCCTCTCTCTGTCTCTGTCTCTGTCTACCTCTCTCTGCATATAGTCAACTTTAGATGAACTGAAATCCTAAGATAAAATATACTTATCCGATCCAATTCCAGAAAACGAAAATGATAAGATTGAGGATCTCTGAATCTTTTTAGCACTAATGAGGCTTCAGCTGAATTCACTTCATTTTGTGACCCTTTCACAACAGAATCCTATTAACCCAACTCAGGAGCATTGGAAGGACGTGGGCAGCTGCCTCTTCCATTGAAACAGACGGCAACCAATTTCTATTCTCAAAACTTCCCCTAATTTGGCTGTAAAATCATTAGGCAGTTGAAATAAACTCTTTCTCCTTGCGCTTGCATTTTAAACCTACAACTGACCAAAATACAGTTAACTTAAGCATCAGCTATCCAAATCACGCTAGCTCAAATCATCAAAGTAAATTTGGATGAGGTCTTGTGTGCAAAAGCTTTCCTGAAGAGTGTACTACTTACTCTCCACCCTTCATCAAAAAAAGAAAAAAAAATTTAATTACCATCCTTCCTCTCCTTTTGACAGAGAGAAGGACTTCAGATGTGGAATACTGTATAAGTAGTTATTGGTTGGTTTGTTGAACTGTTTTTTTTTTCTCTTTTTAAATCTTTGTTACAAGGGTTGAGGAAGGAAAAGGATATATTCAGAAAGGAGTCATTTTTTATTTGACAATTTTTTAAATTAAAAGAAGAACATATTTTTTTAAAGAATTCAAATATGCAAGCTGGGATTTTGGCACTTACTTCATGGTCAGTCCTATACTGGAAGCTACAGGTGATATGAGAAAAATAGAAGATATAGTTCCTGTCAGTGAAGGTCCTATAGTCCAGTTGGTCCATATGCAACCTTCTCTTTAAAATGAGGAAGTTGGTTACTAACAACATGGCAATGGGTTCGAATCAAGAACACATGTGATACCCAGTGGAATCACGCATTGGCTAGGGGAGGAGGGGGGCGGGAGGGAGGAAAAGAAAATGATCTTTGTCTTTAATGAATAATGCATGGAAATGATCAAATAAAATACTATAAAATTTTTTAAAAAATGAGGAAGTTGGGCTAAATAATCTCTGATTCCTTCCAGCTCTGACACTTTGTTTTCTCTGACTCTTTTTAAAAAATAATCTAATCTTTTATCTTATTTCCCCTTTAAGAGCCTGATCTTTATAAAATGAAGAGTTTGGACTGAAGAATTTCTAAGATCCTCTCCAGTTCTAACATCCTATGCTCTTTTGTGAAGGTTTAGAGAATGAGTTAAAATGGGTCCCAAAGTTGTTGTTGTTGTTGTTGTTTTTTGTTGTTGTACCCCGTGGCTTTCAGCAAACCTTCCTGTATCCCCTACTCTATGTAAAAGGAAACAAATTCTGGAGTTTACCATGAATGTGCATTTAAGAAATAAAATAGGGACAGGACCTGGAGATCTGACCTCATTTCACTAGAAACTCTCTCTCCTAATGTAGACCTGAATCTTCTCTACCTTTTACAGTCATTGAGTTACTTCTTCCACAAAATTACTAATGTGGAAAAATGTTTCATATGATGGCACATGTAAAATCTGTATCAGATTGCTTACCATCCTAGGGACAAGAGAGGGCAGGGCAGGAGTGCAAGTCAGAAGAAGGGGGGGAATTTGAAGCTCAAAACTTTAAAAAATGATTGTTAAAAATTGTCTTTACAAGTAATAGGGGAAAATAAAAATATTATTAAATTTATCAAGCCTGTTTTATGGGGGGAAGAGAAAGGGAACGACTATTAATTGCCTGCTACATGCTAGGTATTGTGCTAAACACTTTTTTAACAATCTTATTCAATCCTCACAACCCTGGGAAGGGTTTAAAAAATAAAATAAAATGCTATGTGCCAATGTCAAAAACAGGAAGGGGTCTGGAACTGTCCCCCCCCCCCATTTCTATGAACATCAAAAGTCTGTATCCCATGAAGGCACGTCCTGGTGTACCTTCCTGGAATCCCAGCACATCCCCTGGAGTTGGGTTGATCTGAGTTCAAATGTGACCTCAGATCCTAGCAGCTGCATTAATTTAGGGAAGTCATTTAACTTGTTTGCCTCAGTTTCCACAATTATAAAATGAGGATCATAATAGCACCTACTTTCCAGCTTAGAGTCACTCAGCCAGTAAGTGTCAGTGGTGAGACTTGAATTTACATCTGATTTTTTCTCAATCCACTATGGCATGTTGTCTAATTAAAAACAAAAATAGTGAATTAAGGTCAGTAGGATAACATAGTTATTTACTGAATATTCTAGTGTACTCTAGATTGGAAACATCTGAGTTAGGAATGAAATAAAATGTTACGAGGCAGCTAGGTGGTACAGTGGATATAGAGCTAGGCCTGGGATCAGGAGGACTTGGGTTCCAATTTGATCTCAGATATTACCTAGCTGTATGACCCTGAGCAAGTCATTTAACTCCAAATGCCTAGCCCTTACCCTTCTGACTTAGAGTTGTTACCAAGACAAAAATACTGTCAGATTTAAAGTGTTGGTTACTTTTTCTGAATTCATTTTTTTCTATTTCTTTTTCATTATTCTCTTAATATGAATGGCTCTCTTCATAGAGGAAAAAGGAAAGAAAAGTTTGGAAATGAAGCTAATGTTAAAAAATAAACCCAAAAGATAGCAGTAATATATATATTATATAACATGTATATAATATATATTAAACCTTTATTTTCCATCTTAGAATCAATACTGTATACTAGTTTCAGGGTGGAAGAGTGACAAGGGCTAGGCAATAGGGGTTAAGTGACTTGCCCAGGATCACACAGCTAGGATACATCTGAGGTCATATTTGAACCCAGGACCTGCTGTCTCTAGGCCTGGCTCTCAATCCACATAGCTGTCCCCAGAAGTAATATTTTTAAAAGTTAAGTTATAGGAGGAAAAAAAAAGCAAATAGGGATATCGTATAGTGGAAAAATCACTGAACAATGACTCCAGAGTCCCATCTCTGCTACTTAATGGTTGATGACCATGAATCTTTATGGCTGGACCTTAGTTTTCTCATCTATAAAATGAAAATAATCCCTGCCCTTTGTACCCCTCCTCCCCTGGGGTTGTTGTGAGAAGGGAATAATGTATAAGAAACTGTTTTATACCCAGAAAACTTCACAAACTGGAGTTATTGTTATTCTCCAGTGGAAGTATAATACAGTGAATAGAATAATAGAATAAGTAGAACGGCAGATGCTATTTATCATATCAAACTGTATAGTCTTTTTATTAGAATGGAACAAAAAAAATTGTCAAAGGGACTTAATTAGGCAGGTGCTCCAAAGGGGTTGGTAACCCTGGTGATGGTTATAACAATATACTAATAATCATGCTAATTAAGTGAGGTACTGTGAAGACTGAACAATGGAGGGGCAATTTCTCTGAAGTAAGCTTTAATTGCTTTTCAGGAGAAAATGACCAAGAATTTGCGCCTTATGGAGACAGAAATTGCAGACAGCTCTGCTGTAGGAGGCCTTTCAGTAGCTGGCACGGTTGCCCTGAGTGGGGACCTACCCTTTATTGCATTAGTTAGGGGAGTAACTATTCCCTTTCCCTTCCATTTATAGCTGTTTCAAATGGGTGGGTGGGTGGGGGAACCAGAAATATATAAGTGGGCTGAGGACCTGGACTTGAAATTAGAAGACCTGGGTTCAGGTAAGAACACAGATAGTGATTGTCACTTTCTTTCTTGAAGATTTCTGCAAAATGGGTATGTTTGTACTTCCTACTTTGGGTGTGAATCCAGTGGTTTGCCAAGTATCAAGGAAAAGTGAGTTTTTATGATTATTTTAAAAGTCACAGGATAATTGTTTTAGAGGTAGAAGGACTCTTAGGAGTCACAGATGGAGTTTAATAACCCCATTATACAGATAAGAAAACTGAGAGCCAGAAAGAGTGACTTTCCAGTTACATTTCTGATAATCAGGATTTGAACCCAGATTTTGACTTTAATCCACTGTAGAGATGCCCTTCTAATTCTTCTCAATTCTGAAATTCTAGGATTTTATTTTTTATTTTATTTAGTCAATTTAGAACATTATTCCCTGGTTACAATAATCATATTCTTTCCCTCCTTCCCCTCCCCCCACTCCTTCATGTAGCCAACATGCAATTCCACTGGGTTTTACATGTGTCCTTGATCAGAACCTATTTCAATGTCGTTGATATTTTTATTAGGATGATCATTGGGATGTAGACATTAGGATGTAGAGTCTATATCCCCAATCATATCCCCTCGACCCATATAATGAAGCACTTTTCTTCTGTGTTTTTACTTTCACAGTTTTTCCTCTGGATGTGGATAGTGTTTTTTCTCATAGTTCCCTCCAAGTTGTTCAGGATCACTGCATTGCCACTAATGGAGAAGTTCATTACATTCAATTGTGTTGTATTGTATTCAATTCAGTGTATCCATCTCTGTGTACAATGTTCTCCTGGTTCTGCTCCTTTCACACTACATCAATTCCTGGAGGTCATTCCAGTTCACATGGAATTCCTCCAGTTTATTATTCCTTTGAGCACAATAGTATTCCATCACCAACAGATACCACAATTTGTTCAGCCATTCCCCAATTGAAGGGCATCCCCTCATTTTCCACTTTTTTTGCCACCATAGAGCGCGGCTATGAATATTCTTGTACAAGTCTTTTTCCTTATTATCTCTTTGGGGTACAAACCCAACAGTGCTATGGCTGGATCAAAGGGCAGACAGTCTTTTAGTGCCCTTTGGGCATAGTTCCAAATTGCCCTCCAGAATGGTTAGATCAATTCACAACTCTACCAGCAGTGCATTAATGTTCCAACTTTGCCACATCCTCTCCAGCATTCATTACTTTCCTTTGCTGTCATGTGAGCCAATCTGCTAGGTGTGAGGTGGTACCTCAGAATTGTTTTGATTTGCATCTCTCTGATTATAATTTATAACACTTTTTCAAGTGCTTATTAATAGCTTTGATTTCTTTAACTGAAAATTGCCTATTCGTATCCTTCCCCATTTGTCAATTGGAGAATGGCTTGATTTTTTTGTACAATTGGTTTAGCTCTTTATAAATTTGAGTAATTAGACCTTTGTCAGAGGTTTTTGTTATGAAGATTTTTTCCAATTTGTTGCTTCCCTTCTAATTTTGGTTGCATTGGTTTTGTTTGTACAAAGCCTTTTTAATTTAATGTAATAAAAATTATTGATTTTACATTTTGTGATTTTTTCTAACTCTGGCTTGGTCTTAAAATCTTTCCTTTCCCACAAATCTGACATGTATACTATCTGTTCATCTAATTTATTTATAGTTTCCTTCTTTATATGCAAGTCATTCACCCATTCTGAGTTTATCTTGGTATAGTGTGTGAGATGTTGATCCAAATCTAATCTCTCCCATACAGTCTTCCAATTTTCCCAGCAGTTTCTATCAAAGAGTGGATTTTGGTCCCAAAAGCTGGGATAATTCTAGGATTTTATGAGGGCAGAACTCTGAGAGGAGACCAGAATAGGAGAGGCAGAGAAGAGGATGCTACAGTATGACTATACCATTCTGTAGTCCCTTCTGTCCTCTGTTCTCTTTTCCATGGTGCCCTTTAGTGAACCTGCACAATCATCAAAACATTCCCCCTTTCCCTCTATCTCTTCTATTGATCATTTTCCCACTTTTGGGGATTCAGGGAAATTTGGCTTTCTCCAGATGAAAATCATCTTCTGAAGTGCTGGTTTATCTTGTTCTTTATCTATGTTCCATGTTCCTTAGCACACTGATCAGAAGAAATAAGTGTATTCTTTGTTCCCCATTGTGTAGTGGAAAATCCTCAGATCTCCCCTTTAGGGATCCCCTTATGCTCTAAGGACTGGCTTTGTGAAGCTCACACCCTCAGAAACTTGCTACAGAGAGGGTGACTGATAGTCCCTCCTTCCCTTGTACCTGTTGGAACTTCTGAACAAAGCAAATGATTCCATTTCATAGGGCACTGTTACTTTCCGTGCTATAACCTGATAAATCCATGATGGATTGATGTTCTAGACTTATGCTGTCTATACCATACTAAGAATTATAGAAACCTGGGCATCCCCTTGATCAATGCTGCAACAGAATGTAGGACCACTCCCTTTTTCATCCAATCATGTAATTCTCTGTGTGTCTCCAATTGTGTAACCTCCACCCTGTATCTGTATATGTCCTCACATAAGTGTGTAAAATCACAAGGACCCCCATTCCTCAGGGCCCAGAACTTTGAGGAAAGATCCTTTCTGGGACCATGTGTAATAAATCTCCTTCCTTCCTTACTCTAAGTGACTAGTGGTTTTCTCTCACCTGGATAAACAGAAAATTCCACTACTAATCAATCAATAAATCAACAAGAGTTTGTTAAACACCTAAAACATGCCAGGAACAGTGGAAGGTGCTTAGGACACAAAGACAAAATAATGCCATCCTCATTCTATTCCATTCTAATCTATCTATCCTATTGGCTACCGGCACTGAGCCACTTTTAAGGTTCACCTCCATTCATTCATATCCTCTTGTTCATATCCTTGGTGGTATATTCTACTGGCCTCCAAGTCATTTTCTTTCATTTTTCAGTTCTGGTTCTTAAGTGACTCACAATTTTGTCTCCAACTCAATTCCTGCTCCCACACTTGGGCAGGAGAAAGGGATTTGGCTTCAGTATATCTGGCAATGTCTTCTCTAGCACTCTGGTCTCCTGGTT
Organism: Monodelphis domestica; assembly: GCF_027887165.1. NCBI lineage: Eukaryota > Metazoa > Chordata > Mammalia > Didelphimorphia > Didelphidae > Monodelphis > Monodelphis domestica. The sequence goes on from NC_077227.1 coordinate 507,746,433, forward strand.
ATCCAGTCTCCTTAATTCCTTAATTCCTAAGGGACTTGTTTACAGGGAGATCTTATTTTCACTCATAGGTATGATCTTAAACTATGATTCCCTTCTCGGATCAGACTCTTGTTCTCTCTCCTTTTGCCACTGACTCGTAGAATCTCATCTTCAGTTATTCTCTTTCTCACTTTCCACATCCAATCTTTTGTCAAGGCTTTTCAATTTTACCTTTATAGTACCTCTCACATCCACTCCACTGCCACCATCTGGGTACAGACCCCAACATCTTAGACCCTGGATGTGAAGCAGGAAATAGCCTGCTTGTGGATCTGCCTGTCTCATCTTTTCCTACTTTTATCCATCTTCCACTCAGCTGTCAAAGTGACCTTCTTAAAACACAGGTCTGAGATGTCATTCTTCTTACTCAATAAACTCTAGTGGCTCCCTACCAACCCCAATATAAAATATAAAATCTTCTTTTTGGCTCTTAAAGCTCTTTGTAACCTATTCCCAACACCATCTTCCTTTTCTTCTTACACTCTACAACCCTCCAAGTTCTCTGCAACCTAGTGATGATGACCTCTTATTGGTCCCTCAAACAAGAGATAGTATAGTCTAACTCCAGTCATTTTCACTGTTTGACTCCCATGCCTAGAATTTTCTTGGCTTTTCTGATTTCCTCCAAATCCCACCAAAAATCTCATCTCCTACAGGGAAGTTTTTTCAGATCTCCTTTTAATTCTATTGCTCTCCCTCTATTATTTCAGATTTATCCAGTATATACAGGTATCTCTTCCATATTGCAGAGGTTAGGGGTGAGGTGTCCTCAAGATCTGGAAAACAGTGTAAAATGTTTTGGTCTTCCCTTTGTACCAGAAAGTCTGATTTTTTCCTTTAATGGGTGTTTACAGTACTTTATTGTAAAATCTGGGTTAAGTATTTGGTCATAAGCTATTTTATACACTTGTGAGTTTCTAAACTTTCTATTTGTCTGTTGGCCTTTGTGTGGTGCCTACAAGCTGCAAAACTTCCCTTAAATTCCCATTTAATTTCTTATGCCAACCTGTGTATATGGAAAGCTCCCTGGGAAAAATCAAGATGAGGATGGGATACCTGTATTTTGCTTGTATAGAGCTGATTTATAATTCTCCTCCATTAGTCTGGGAGCACCTTGAAGACAGAAGCTGTCTTTTGCCTTTCTTTATATCCTCAGGGCTTAGCACAGGTGCCTGATGCATAGTAGGGCACTTAATTAATTCTTGTTTAATGACTATCTCCTAAACCTGTTCTTCATCTTCCCCAAGACCTCTAGTCCCTCTATCCCTTCCTATTCTTTCCTATTCTCTAGATACATTACCTTTGCTCTGGGCATGTATTGGGTAAATACAGGAATGTGTTTGTGAGAGGAAATTGTGAGTTCTGAAAGGGTACAAGTCCCCAGGGCAGGGCCTCTGGGCCATACACTGACTAAAGATTCTTTAGTCTAGACCCTAGAGTGATCAGTTTAACTACACACTGTCCTCTGCACTTGATTCCCACATCTCCTAGTTTTACTACAATTCATTCCCTGCCAATCCTTAGCCTTGGATCAGCTCTGCTATTTTTCTTTTCAGTTCCGTTAAGTTGAAGAACACCAATGGAATCTTACTACTGTGAAGCCTGGGTCCACTTCAAATTCATGTCTTCTACTTTCAATTGAGTATACCTTCCAGAGGCCTATACTTGTCCTCTGGCTTTTAGTACTACCCTAGATTTCCCTTCCCCAGACCTGAAAAAAAGAGAATGTGTTTAGGGTTAACTAGAGAATCGAGAAGCATAGTTTTGGAGGATTAGAGTAAAACTGAGTTCAAATCCCATATCAGGTTCTTACTAGTTCTTTAATAATGCACAAGTCATCACTTATCACATATATATGGGTATGTGATTTGGGGTCTAGGCTTTTTTTTTAAAAATTGCTCTATAGCAAAAATGAATAATATGGAAACAAGTATTAGGTGACAACATTTGTATAACCCAATGGAATTGCTTGTTGGCTTTGGGAGCTGGGAGGTAGGAAGAGAGGAAAAGAAAATGAATCATGTAAACATGGGAAAATATTCTAAAAAATAAATAAGTAAAAAATTTTAAAATGCACAAGTCACACTTTCTGGGCATAAATTTCCTTTTCTGAAAATTGGACTCCACAATTCCTAAAGATAACACATAAACCGTACTTTATGTACTGCCTCTCACAGTTTAAATTATTTCCTAGAGAGTAGTTAGCATAATAGTGCTTAGGAAATACTTTTCCTTTCTGTTGGCCAAACCAAAAAACTCCATATTGTACAACTCACAATACTACCAAAGCCACATCTAGGTTTACTCTTCTCTATCATCATCCTGTCCCTTGTTGCTTCTGATCACCAACTCTCACTTGGTCCAGGAACTCCTGGCAACAGGAAGTGTGGTCTAAGAAGTCCTTCATCACTCTGCCACTGCCCTTCTTCTCTGCTATATGACTCATTTTGTTGCAGCTCACTGTTTGACCCCATCAGCTCCTCAACTATGCACCACTGCCTCTGTTTACTGCCTTTACTGGAGCTTTGGTTCCCTGAAAGGTCTGCCTAGATGTGCTGGCCTCCCTCTTCCAATCCCCACCTGTTAACTCCCTCCATTTAAAGGCTAAGTCCAAGGATACTGGTCAGGCTTCTTGACTTCATCAACCTGTTAACACAGATATGTTATTAAGTACCCATGGCAACAAGTACTCAACACAAGATAAAGAATTCACATTTTCTTAAGGAGAAATTATCAGTGTCAGAACAAAGGGCCAACATGTAAACTCAATCAACTTAAATTATCAAGCATTTATTAACTACCTACTAGTACCTCAGGCGCTGTGCTAGGTGTTAGGGATACAAAGACAAAAATGAAACAGACCCCGCCTTCGAGGGTCAGATATTTGGCTGTGGGAATGTTTGCAAATAGGTAAATACAGTGGGCTACCTGCCCATACTACATGTCATAATTCAGAAAATTGGCATTCTTCCCCTTCATTCACTTGGAAGTTCTGTGTGAATTTTATCCATGAAATAAGGCCTGGAACATACCTTAATACATTATCTGCTGACTCTGTAATGTTTGTTGTACTTCTAGTTGCTGCTGAATAAATGTTTGATGAAAGAATAACCTTGCATCTTGGAAGGGGCTGTTAGGAAACAAAAGAGAAATTCTGAAAGTCTATGAAGAGGGTCCAGGGAGTAGAATACTTTCCTATCGTTACCTGTATGATTTAAGCAAGCTACTTCACTTGTGGGCCTCAGTTTCTTCTTCTGTAAAATAAATGGATTGGACTAGATGATCCTATGAGAGAAAAATGAAGGTGTTCAACAAAGAAGCAAGTAAACTAGATGTTTTCTCCCTATCTTGAGCCACTTCCCTGCCAGCTGCCTAGCCACATGGACCACAGGCTATGCCCTGAAGATTAAAACCCTTTCAGAATTCACCCACTCTTCCTCTCTCTACCTTCACTGTCCCCCATTCCCTAATGACTATCAATATGTCCCCTGGCTCACTATTTCAGATGAGTCCCAATCCTCTTGGGATGTTCCTCCCAAACCAGGTTCCTTACTCTTCAGTTCTGGATAGAGACTGGATTGTGATTTCATTAGTACAGACTAAAGAAATTAAGTAAATTCTGGGATCTTTTCTGTACCACAGAGTTTGCCCATAGCACTGACAAGTGTCCTGCCTGTAGTGATGCTTCAGGGGCAAGACCAGAAGTCAGGGCTACTGCCATTGCTTCTAAAAAGTGTGTGCCACTCTAAGCCCTTAATAATTCCACTTATAATCCTAGTAACTTTTCCAAAAAAAATCGCTCTCCCCTGTACTTCCCCCTATGCCCTATTAAAATGTAAACTCTTTGGGTTCAGGTTCAGCCTTCACTTTTATATTTGTGTCTCCAAATCTCAGCACAATGCTTGCCCCCAAAGTAAGCCTTAATGAATGCCTTTTCATTCATTAACTCCTAGAAGGCACTGTAATAATAAGTTTGAATTTCCAGATCTGCCACTACTTGTTTCAGTCAACGACCATTTATTAAGTGATACCAAGAAATACAAAGATACTATGAGCCAATCTCTGCCTTAAAGGGACTCTCGGTATAACGGGGAGAAAACTGGACCTTAGGCGGGTCATTAAACTTTAAAAAAAAATTTTTTTTTACAATGATTTTTAAGTTTCTTGAGTTCCAAATTGTCTCCCTGTCCCCCATCTACCGAGGTGGTAAGAAACACAAGAAGTCGCTAAACTTCTGTGGGCCTCGGCGCTCACCCCCTCCCAATCCCCTTCCAAAAATAAGAGAAGGACTCGGATTCAGAGGTCCCTTCCATCTCTCTCAAAGCCAGGGAAAGTTCGAGGAGGAGAAGGAGGCGGGGCTTCCGGAAAAATACGAAGTGTTCCACGGAGGGGGATGATCAGCCACCAGGGCTTCCGTAAAAAGCCGGAGAATTCCGAGAGGCAGCCGTTGAGAGACAGGCAAGATGGCGGCCGTCCCTGAGACCGGGAGCGAAGAGGGAGAAGCTGTGGCGGGGACTTCGGGCTTGACCGTCCCCAAGAAACAAGAGCATGAACGGGAGCGGGAAAGGGAACGGGAACAGGAGCTGGAACGGGAAAGGGAGAGGAGCAGAGACTTTCTGCAGAGCCTGGAGCTAGTGAAGCAGGGGGCCGAGGCGCGCGTGTACCGCGGCCGCTTTTTGGGCCGTGCGGCAGTGATTAAGGAGCGCTTCCCGAAGCGTTACCGGCACCCGGTCCTGGACATGCGACTGAGTCGGCGGCGTACGGTGCAAGAGGCCCGGGCCCTGATGCGTTGCCGCCGCGCTGGTGAGCGCGGGAGTGCGTGCGCGGGAGGGCGGGGCGGCGGTCAATTCATCACGCTTATCCTGCTGCTCGTGGGCCGAGCGCGGTGCTTACCCAGGCGGTATAAGATCTCTCCCTGCTCTCAAGGGGCTTCCATTCTCATTCCGGAAGACTACAGCAGTAAAAAAGGGGCCGGGGGATGAGGGGAGAATTCTAAGGATGGAGAATGGAGTAAGGGAGCCCAAAGCCAAAGCCCTGTCCTTCCGCAGCTTATTTTTTATCTAGGGGAAAAATAAAATATTCACATACTAGTAAATGCAAAGTATCCAGAATAAGAAGAGCCGTTAGCTGGTGCTGTGGCTGGAGCATCTGCGGGGTCTGGAGTCAGGAAGACCTCTGCTTAAACCCCAGCTGGACACCAGGTGACCCTGGGCAAGTCATTTCACTAATGCTTCCCTAATCCTTAATTGTAAAATGGGGATAATAATAGCAACTTACCTCAAGAGTTGTGTGAAGATCAAAGGAACTATACATAAAGTGCTATATAAATGCTAGGTATTGTTATTGTACACCTCGAAGCTGGAAAAACTACAATGACTAGTTGGGAAATCCTGCCATAGGGTTCTTAATGATGGCATCTTAATTTCAAGTTTCTCCTAAGAGAAGAGACAGGTTACTGTGTGTAATGTAAGTTCTTTGAAGTTAGAGACTTTTTATGTTTTTTTTTTTAATATCAAGGCACCAATTGTTGCCTGATTGTAGAGAACTCGCCTTTCTCCTTAGAAAGTTTAGAAAAGATACAATCCTGCCCTTCTCCTTTTGTTGAAATGATTTGGCACAATGAGGAAACTCTTGGACTTTTAAAAATATATGTAATAAAACCTTTAAATTATTGAAAATATTAAATTAAATTATTAAAATAACCTTTTATTGTTTGTTTCTCCTTCAGGGATATCAGCACCAGTTGTCTTTTTTGTGGACTATGCTTCCAACTGCCTATACCTGGAAGATATTGAAGAATCCTTGACTGTCAGGGACTATATTCAATCAATTCACATAACCGAAAGTGATCCTGAAAAACTCTCCCTTTTAGCAAGAAAGATGGGACAGGTTCTGGCACAATTACACGATGAAGATGTTATTCATGGAGATCTGACCACCTCAAACATGCTCCTGAAGCTGCCTGTTGAACAGCTGAACCTGGTACTTATAGACTTTGGGCTCAGCTTTATTTCTGCCCTTCCAGAAGATAAAGGTGTAGACCTCTATGTCCTAGAAAAGGCCTTTCTCAGTACACATCCCAACACAGAGACAATGTACCAGGAACTTCTAAAAAGTTACTCATCAGAATCCAAAAAGTCAGGCCCTGTGCTAAAAAAGTTAGATGAGGTACGACTAAGAGGAAGGAAGCGGTCTATGGTTGGATAGGAGAAAATTCTCTGGTAGTACCATACAATTTATTTCCAAATAAATTTTCCAGGGAGGCTACCAAAACTTGTGTTGGAAGTTTTTTTTATTTTTTAGTAAAAAAAAATATATATTCTAAAATGAGACATCAAAAAGAGCATTTCTATAAAAAGGGGATTCTATATGAAATCATGAATATTTCATATTACTTTTTTAAAATTATAATGAATTCTATATTTACTTTTTAAATTATTGTTTGTCTACCCTTCCTTCTGAATGAACTTCTTTTCACTCTGTATGTTTAAAAAATATTACAATGTCTCTTTTTTTTCACCATTACTAAACCCTCTCACTCCCTCAAGTCAAAAAAAAAGATAGATAAAAACCCTTGTACCAAATAAGCATAGGCAAGCCAAAACAGTCTATACAGTGTCCAAAAATGTATGTCTCTGTGTCTTGTTTATATCATTATTCTCCAGAGGTGGGTTATATGCTTAATGGTTTTCTCATCTCTTCTTAGTCTCCACTTTAAATCCTGGGAATGGAACTAATCTGCTCCCAGGTGCTTTGTTTTCCCTCATTTAACTCCCTCTATACCTATTGAAGACATGATTGTGAAGAGTCACTTATTCTCTATAACTTCCAATTCCTCAAATATATTTTTCTGGATTTCTCTCAACTTATGTTTGTATTTAAATTTTCTACTTAGCTCTTTTCATCAAAGATACTTGGAATCCTCCTTCCATTAAAGGCAGTTTTCCCCCATAGGATTATACTCAGCTCTGCAAGTTAAACTATTCTTGTTTGTAAACCTATATATTTTGCCTTTTGGATCATTGCATATCTGCTGGATCTTCTGTGTTGCTAACTATATTTGCTTAGTACTTTAGTTGCTTCATTCTGGATACTTGTATTTTTTCTTTGATGTAGAAGCTCTTGATTTTAGTTATAATATTCCTTGGACTTTTCACTTTGGGATTCCTTTCAGAAGGTGTTCAGTGGATTCTTCCTGTCTTCAATTTGCCTTCTGGTTCTAATATGTCCTTCAACAAGCATTTATTAGATCTGAGCAGTTTTCATTTATGATTTCTTAAAACATAGTGCCCAAGTTGTTGTTTTTCAGGTAGTTTAATGAAACCTTCCTTTGATCTGTTTTCTAGGCTTAGTTGTTTTTGATATCAGATACCTTATTTTTCTCCTTTTTGAACCTTTTGATTTTGTCCTAATATTTTTTGCTGATGCATGGAGTTATTGACTTCTTTTTAGTCATTTTAATTTGGGGGAAGTTTGTTTCTTTTTTAAACTTCTAATTTTATAAGCATTAAAAATTTTTTGAGTTCTAAATTCCCTCCAGCCCCTCCCCCACCCATTAAGAAGTCAGGCAAAAGGATATCCATATTATATATGTAAAATCAAAACATTTCCATTTTGGCCATGTTACAAAAAAATCCAAGAAAAAGAAAAAAAATTTTTACTTTGCACTCCGAATCCATTAGGTCTCTTCTGGGGTTAAATAGCTAGAAGAGATGACATTTCTCATCATGACTACTTTTGAATTATTGTGGATCATTGAATTGATCAGAGTAGCTAAGATACTGCTGATCATCATACATATTGCTGTTACAATGTACAGTGTTCTGGTTCTGCTTACTTTGCATGAGTTCATATAAGTTTTCCCAGGTTTCTCTGAAACCATCCTGCTCATCATTTCTCATAGCACAATAATATTCTTTAGACAGTCATATACCACTTGTTCAGCCATTCCCCAAATGATGAACTTCCTCTCAATTTCCAATTCTTTGCCACCACAAAAAGAGCTGCTATAAATATGTACTTATAAGGCCTTTTCCTTTTTTCTTTGGGATAGAGACCTAATAGTTGTATTGCTGAGTCAAAGAGTATGCATAGTTTTATAGCCCTTTGAGCATACTTCAGATTGTTCTCCAGAATGGTTGGATCAATTCACAACTCCACCAAAAGTACATTAGTGTCCTTATTTTTTCATTTCTGAAGGTCTAAGCTAATTATTCTCCAATCAATTATTTTTCCAAAGCTTTCATTTCTTGTCTTCTATCTTGTTTCTTCTAGGTATTCATATAGTCCTTGTGGAAAATCCATTTTTTACTTTGAATCTCTACTTTCAGTTATTACAGTTACTTGCTCTTGGGGAGTGATCTTTAGATGTAATAATTTTTGATACTGGTTGGTGCTTTCTTTGATTTACTAATCTGTCTAGCTTTATTCCCTGATTTGGGGTCTTGTTCTGGGGTCTAGTCCACCTCCCTTCCCCAACTTTCCATTTTGTGATGAGGGCACATAATTGGCCTTGTTTGATCTCCTAGTTGACCTTCCTTTACCATCTAGGGTTAGAACTTCCTTGAAACTTTGAAGTTAAGCACCAGGGGAGGGCCTGTTTCTGGCCCTGGCCCAAACCCCATTTCAAAAATGAAAGCTAGAGAGAAGCTAGATTTTCAGGGTCCCTCTGGCATCTCAGTTCAAAGTGTTAAGAATCTCAAAGCTGGGGGCAGATGGATAGCTCAGTGGATTGAGAGCCAGGCCTAGAGATGGGAGGTCCTGGGTTCAAATCTGGCCTCAGCCACTTCCCAGCTTCGTGACCCCGGGCAAGTCACTTAACCCCCATTGCCTAGCCCTTCCCATTCTTCTGCCTTGGAGCCAATATACAGTACTGACTCCAAGATGGAAGGTAAGGGTTTAAAAAAAAAAATCTCAAAGCCCCTGGATCTAGGCTCTCCTGGTCTGAGCATGATGGCAACTGGCTAGTCACTGCCTGGGCCTTCCAAGGTTTCTGATCACCTTGAAGTTTTCTCAGGGAAACCATTTGCCCTTGTTGCTTCCAAACAGAGCTCGCTAATTATATATGTTCTGTCTCTGATCAATTTCCGGTCATGATGGGAAAATGCCCTGGGCTGGTGAATACTTTGCTTCCCTATCGCCCATTGCCTTCTGACTGACTTTCAGTGCAGCTCTTGAGGTGGAAAAGGTCACTGTTGTTACTCATTGCATATCTTGCTCATTTGGTCTCATTCAAACTTGAGGGTTTTATGGTGTAGGTTTGGGGAAGTTGGATGGTCTGTAGTTGCTATGGTGGGATATTTTAAAGTTGTGTTTTCTGTCATTAGCATCATCCTTCATTGTCATCCTCCATTGCTGTTGTGATTTGTTTTGTCAAAAACTGTCCCTGGAGCAGGAGCCTTAGCAAAACAAGGCTTTAAATATGATTTCTTTACCTGCTTTCAGAGGGCTTCAAGGGATTTAGGAGTGATGCTAATTTATTTTCCAGCACTCCATCCCAGCCTTCTTCTAGCTGGCCTCTCCCTCCAGAGACTGGCTCCTAGAGGAATTTGCACTCTGGCTTCTGCCATCCCCCATCTTCCCCCTAGGTGACTGCCTCAGGAGTACAATGATCTGGGACTATTCTGAAGCACTATGTTTTAGGGAGTTTTATAAATTTCAGCTTTTGAGCATCAGACTGGACACTAGAAGACCTGTGTTCTAGTCCTTGTTCTAGTCATGGAGGCAGCTAGAAGGCTCAGTGGATAGAGTGGGCCAGGAATCAGGAAGTCCTGAGTTCAAATTTGACCTCAGACACATTCAATGTGTTACCCTGAGCAAGCCATTTAACTCCTGCCTTAATCCCCTAGAGAGAAAAAATGGCAAACCACTTTACTCCAGTATCTTTACCAAGAAAATACCCCATGTTCAGTATGAACTTTTTGGTCTTATAATCTCTTCACATTCTTAAAATTACTTAGTACTCTGCCAAGAATTTTTTGTTTGTGGGTTTTGTCTATCATTATTTACTGTATTAGAAATGAACATATCTTAATATTATTATGAAAATCATTTTGACCTCCAAAGGTCTTTGAGAGCCACACTTTGAGAAGTGCTGTGCTCTCCGGGTCACACAGTAAGTACTGTATGTCAGATGTGGGATTTGGATATCCTCTAAAGCATATCCATTATACTATGATGCCCAACACATGATTACAAGATAAATGAATTGTGATGTTACAAAACCAAATATGAGGTCTGAGGTGGTAGGTTACCAGACAGAAGGATCAAGGAAGGCTCCCTGAAGGAAATAGTATTTGAGAGCTGGTTATTTCCTGTTCCTTACATTAGTGCCTCTAATAGGAATATCTTGTCTTGCTCACATTTATGGTGCAAAGACCATAGTCACAGATCATTAAACACAAAGGGGCCAGAGAGATAAACTCTTTATAGGCTCATAGGACAAGATCTTAAAGAGATCTTTGACTTGCCAATTCTCTCTCTTTTTTAAAAATAGTTTGAGAAGATGGAGGCCCAGAATGTCATTTATCTAGTAAGAACTAGGCCTAGAAGAGCCAAGGCCTTCTGATGTCTAACCTTGTGACCTAGTGGGTAGAGAGCCATAAAGTTCCTCAATACAGTCTCTTCTGGGAAGAAGACAGAGGACATGGGATAAATGTCTCCTCTGACATTTGAGAAATAGAGAAGAATCCCAGAGAGGGAAAAGCCTCATTTTCCAGGCTCCCCATCAGAGAATAATCAATATATGGCAGGTGATTGTTATCTGCCATTTTGATTTGTACATAGTGGACACCTGATAAATGTTTATTGAATTAAACTGAAATCAGAACCAATTGAAAGAGAACAGAGATGTGCCAGGCCTGTTCCATTTGGGAACAGAATTTCAGAATACCTCCAAAGGAAATATTGATCACATGTATACTTAATATTTCATGGAGAATTGGTCATTAATAAGCATTCCCAAGGCAAGATGTAAATTCCTTTTCTGTTTTCTCCTCTTCAGCGTAGCAGTGTATCTGAAATCCTTCAAGGACTGCAAGGATGAATCAGACCTCGTTTAGTGGCTCTGGCTTTCTGGATGAAGAACTTTAAAACAATGATCTACCCTGTCTCAAAAGTAGCTAAAAGTTTTCCAGAACACGTAAAATACTCTGGATGTTCATCTTTTCTCTTGAAAAATAAAATTTGGAATTTCTTTAAAACTGTATTTATTGAATTTGAAAATTAATTTTCATTCATTAGAGAGTCAATAGAATATTGGATGTGGGAAGTCATATCCTTACCTCTAACACATTACTTATGTAACACATCAAGTCAATTAACCTATCTGGGCCTCCTGAAACTATAGATAATAATAGTAATACAATAATACTAGTACACATCAAATTTCTTCTTATTTGGTCCTCAGGAGTGCTCTGTATAAGAAATGGTAGTACCCCCATTTTATAGATGTGAAAACTGAGGCTGAGAGAGCTTACATTACCTGCCCATTGTAACATATAAATAAATGTTGGTCAGAAACCAGATCTCTCACGAGTATGTAAGAACTTCCCCATCAAGGAAGTCAGAGATACTGGAAATAAATTGTTTTTTTGTGATACACCTTGGGGGAGACAGGGTGGTAGTGGTGGTGGTGAACTAAGGGTGTTGAACTCTGGCCCTTAAATGACTATTTGAGACATTTGAGATTTTCTGATCTAACTCCTTCATTTATAGATGAATTTGAGAGCCAAAAAAGGAGTGACTTACCAAATAATAATTCACATTCATAAAGGATTTTTACCATTGGCAAGATATATTTTACATACCTTCTCTCATTTTAGCCAGGAATTGAACCCATACTCTTATCACTCCAAATCCAGTGTTCTTAATTTGTCAAGGATCCATTGCTTGGGTTATCCATGAGAATTCCTTCTCCCATGATTTTTAATTTCCTTGAATAAAACCCTCATTACTGTCCAATTATACCCAAACATACAACTGGTGCCAGTGCAAAGAGCTTGAGCAGGTATTTGAAAGGACCCAAAATTGGGGAAGTAGCAAATCAAAGGCGTTCATATATTTGGATTTAGTCTGCCCATGATGGAGATGGTGGGGCTGAAGTTTGAGCCTGCCCTATACAAAAAGACTTCAATGATTATGTAATATATGGCACTGGGGTGCAGAGAGAAGAGGTCAGAGGGGGTTGGCCATGGGAGCATTTCAGGAAGACCATCGCGGCACACGAATGTCAGTGTAGAAGCGACCCAGGAAATTATCCCGTCCAAACCGCTCATGTACACGTGTGAAAACAGAGGGTAAAGCCTTTGCTAGATCACATAAGGAGTCTGTCCAATAGTTGAGACTTAAAACCGTGGGGAAGACAGGATCACATATCCTATGGTGTTCGGGACCTACGAGGTCTAGTCCAAAACCCCCCATTTTACCGATTAGGAAACTGGGGGCGGGGAGGAGGACTTGCCTAAAGGTGGCGTCAAAGCGAGAGATGAACCTCGTTCTTTTACTCCCAGAGCCAGTTGCTCTTTTCCCACTTATTTCCAAACGCAACATTGCCTTACAGTTGAATATCGGATGAGTTTACAGGCGAAGGGCTAGTAAGAGGAGTTGGCACTTCCGATCCCACGTCCTTCCGGCCTCGTACGCTCTGGGAAGGGAAGGAACAATGCCCCACCCAGGGTCGGGCCCCAGGTCGGTGGGTTTGGGGTGCAGCACTGGGGTGATCGATTTGCTCCGTTAACAAGCTCGCTGAGACCTTGAGCGTCTCCGTCCTTTACCGTCTTAGTCTGTAAAAGGAGGAGGTGGGGAGATGCTTTCATCCTCCCTCCTAACTCCAACAACATAGGAATCTATTATGAAATCCGTTTGGGAGCCCGCGAGCGATTTGTCTAAGTGGGAGGCGAGTTGTCGGTCAGGCTACATTGATTCTGCTGGAGGAACCTAAGAGGACGCGGCAATTCCAAAGACAGGAACAGCCAAACTAGCTGAGCACCGAACAGCCCGCTCCTGCGCAGGAACTCGGCGCTGCGCTTCTGTGGCTCAGCGGCCTCGGCGTGTGAGAGTGAAGTCTTTCACCGAGCCATTACGAGTTCGAGCCCCGCCGGCCCCCGCAGTGGTCCGAGCACCGCAGGCTTCTCCGTACCTGCTATGGTGTATTTCACTACCCTGCCAGAGTACCCGCGGTGGACCGAGTACCCGCCCTCCCTCCTCCGTGAGGTGCGGCGTTCCACTTCTCCCACCCTCATTGCCCTTTTGGGACGTGGATGCTGGCTCGTACCGTACCGTCCCCTGGCCTCGCAGAGATTTTGCCCTAGCGGCATCACTCCAGAGCCAACCTGGGCTCCTGATGGAGCGTCGCTCCAGGTACTTGTTCAACCGGGGCTAACAGCAAGAGGATGGAAGGGGCAAAGTCCTGTCACCTCCAGCAGTGTCCTGAAAACAAGATAGAGACAAGATTATACACAAACAAGCTAGAGAGCCCCTAAAAGCAAGATATATACGAAATTATTTACAGATAAAACGTAGACCTGATTAACTGGCCGACAGAGGATTAGAAAACCATCTTCCCATAAGAATGTGTAGGCACAAAACTTGCCTTCACATCCTGCCTCCTGACTGGCAGTGTGTGAGCTTGGACAAGTCACTGCCCCCATTCCCCACCTTCCCTTTCCTCATATGTAAAAGATGATCTTTAAAATCCTTTTTGAATCCCAGATTCACTGGGATTGACCTGTTTGTTGCTACAACCCTGACCTGGATGGTTCTATAGTTCTTTTGGAGAAACTGGAGAAGAGAGGCAGGAGTGTTTCATACCAGGAACAAAGGATAGAGGGTGTATTCTTCTACATTTTACATTTGTATTTAAATTTATTTACATTTCTACATTCTACAATTTTTCTAAATTGCCTGGATCTGGAGAGTCAAAACTCATATAGGAAGTTATATTTAGCTTTTTCAGCCTCTATTTTTACATTACAACTTAAATGTAAAAATAAGTAAAATTCCAGCTCCAAATTCTGTGACTTAATCTACCCCATACACGAATACCTTTATGCTTTAAGGTTTACAGTGTTTTCCTTTCAATAGCTCCTGTGAGGAAGTAACAAATACTAACATTCCTGATTTATAAATAAGGAAATTGAGGGTTAGAGGTTACTCACAGCAAATAAAATGACAGTGTTCAAAGAGCAGTGATAGACCAGTGATGGGCAACCTTTTGAGCTTGATGTGTCAAAATTCACTAGAAAACTGAGCATAACTCAGGTGATGTGTCACTTTGAGAAAAAAATCATAATTTCCCAATATTTGTAGTTTAAATACCAAAAATATATAATTGTGATACATAACTGTATTTAATAAACCAAAAACTAATCATTTAACTTACTTACTTAGTGACTTCTTTGTTCATCTGTCAGTCAGTTTCTTTTGTTGGCCCTGATATTATTTAACTTGTGTGGAGTGCCCTGAACTAAGATAAGTGAGGGGGAGGGGGAATTCTTTAACTAACCTGCCTGTTAGTGACTTTTTTGTTGCTGAATTTCATTGGCTAAATCTTCAATTGAAGGTTGGTATTTTGTACACTTCAAGCCCAAGCAGCGCTACTAACTTCATCTGTCAATGTTTCTTTTGTTGGTTTTGATATTATTTAACGCTGAGAATAAGGTCTCACAAAAGTATGTAGAGAGAAAAATTGTGAGTAAAGCCATTGCTATATTTTTCAGGGTGCTAAAAGTATCTGGTAATTGGTTCCAGGCACTCCTCAGTTGCACATGGGTCAGAGCCCCACCCAGTCTTCCAGCAGACCATGCCCACCCCCGTCCCTCCCCAGCTGGTCCAGGGGGCACTGTGAGAGCAGTGAGTGACTACTGCCCACCAGCCTGCCTGCCTGCATACTCCATCTGCACCTGCATTCCTCCCTGCCCCATGGGAGCTCTATGTGCCCCAGCTGCCTGGCGCTCACAGCTCACTCCTTCCTACTTTGAGGCCAGTGAGTGGAGCAACCCTTCCCCAGCTAGGTCAGGGCATGGCCATGGCCACAGCTGCGGGCACACAGCAACCCAGGCAACTCCCGGGCTTGGAGGAGCACTGATCCCATATGCAGCCGCCTGTCATAGAAAATGGCTACACGTGTCAGTGCTGACACAAGTGTCATAGGTTTGCCATCATGAAACTAGATGATCTCTCTGGCCCTTTTCATCTCTTAACATCCTATGATTACTGTGATATTTGCTGACACTCACTACTTCCCAAAACTCTAGGCATGGTGATTAAATTGCCAACTTACCCACTGTGTCCTTTCCTCTGGCACAGAGAGGTCTTGTCTTCCCAGTATCCTCACTGGGGGACTGAGTATATGATGGAAATTGTTACGGTCAGCCATTGGGTGCCTCTCTTACCTTCCTTTCCCTGGGAAATGGTGGCCCCTCTGTTCTGTGTTCTATGGTTCTAATTTGGAGAAAACAGTGAGACTGATGTGTAGTGGATAGGAATGTTTAGCCTACCTCTTCTTTTTTTTTTTTTACCTTCCAGCCCTGATATTCTAGGATACTAGAAGTCTAGCTACTCCCTCTCCTGCCTCTTGCTGAGCCTGCATTTCCATATTCTGGACCGCAAGGACTGATGATCCAAAGCTGAATTGCTTTTCATTCTTTTGATTCCTTTCTCCTCCTTGAATACTGACTTCCCTAGAGGAATATCAGAGTTACAAGGGGGAGAAGATAGAACTTGGAATTGCTAGACCTGGAAGGAGCTTTAGAATGGAATATATTAGAACTACAAGGGAACTTGGAAATCAGCTAGTCCATCCCCTTTTTTTTCACAGAGGACACTGTGACAGGAGAAGGAATTTGCTCAAGGACAGGGGTAGGGAAGTGATAGAGCCAGGGTTCATATCCAAATCTCCTTTTTCAAAATATAATTTTCTTTCCACCACATCACATTGTCTACAAGATTCCTTTAAAAGGAAGGAAAAAAAAAAGCAGACCAAAGTTTTTGGCTTCTTTCACTTTCTCAGGCTTCTGAGAGAGTAGGTTCAGAAAGGGATATTGACTTGCCAGAGCTTCTCTGGGGTTTTGGCCTCAGTTTCCTCATCTGTAAAATGAGCTGGAGAAGGAAATGGCCAACCCCTCCAGTATCTCTGCCAAGAAGACCCCAAATGAGGTCACAAAGAGTCAGACATGACTGAAAAATGACTGAACAACAAGAAAATGATGAGTGTTCTCATTGATGCTGAAAGCATTTTGTTTTCTACTCCCATACATTTTCCCCCTTCTATAGATGAGGAAACTGGGGCTCAGGGAAATTGTGCCTTGTGCAAAGGTACATAGAAAATGAAATAACACGATTAAATCAGGTAATCTCTAGGGCCCCTTCTATTTCTAAAATCCCATGATTCCTGTAACATCTAACACTCACTGCCTCCTCAACCTCCAAACTGGTGATTGAGGTACAAAGCTACTTAATGGCCTTCCTTCTGACTCAGGGAGGTCCTGCCTCCCCATTCCTTTTTGGATAGGTTGTCTCTTCCGCTCCTTGAAAGCAGGATGCTCTCAATATCCTTTTTGTATATCCTTAGCCCTTAGCACAGTTCTTGGCACACAGTAAGGACCTCATAATCCTTTACAATCCATTCCATTCTTTTGTTTCCAGGTGTTTTTAGCTTCCCCACCACCCCTCCTTGAAGAATTGGAGACTCCTCACAGTTGGGATTCACCTTCCCTGAAGGCTTAACAGTTAATGCCCTAGTGGGGTGGGGGTTCAGGGGTTCCCTAGATCCAGTTCCACTTTTTTTCACATTTGTGATTTTATCATTGTAGGAAGTTTCCCTTAATGCAATTCAGTACCTTCTCTACAACTTGGAGTCTTAGACAGTTGGCAGCCATTTAGAGAAATTAAATGATTTGCCCGGAGTTATATAATCAGATTGTCAGAGAGCGCCCTGGAACCTAGATAATCCTGTAAATCCAGTTTTCTACCCATTAGCTAATTCCACTGATACCTGAAAGTTCAGAATTAATTTAAATCATTAACATTTATTATGCACCTATGATATCATTCAATAAGAATTTATTAAGCACCCACTATGTGACAGACATTGTACTAAGTGCTGGGGATTCAAAGAAAAGCAAAATAGAGTCCTTGCTCTCAAGGAGCTTACAGTCTAATGGAGGAGAGAACATGAAAACAACTATGTACAAAGAAGATGTAGACAGGATAAATTGAGATAATCAATAGAAGAAGTATTTCACTAGAATAGAGAGAGATCAGGAAAGGATTCTTGTGGAAGATCAGATTTTGATTCTCTCTCAACACCTGGCATTTTCTCTGGCTGTCCCCAATACCTATAATGTTTTTCCTCCTCGTCTCTGCCTACCGGCTTCCCCCTTCCTTCAAGTCTCAACTAAAATCCCGTCTTTTATTTTAAAAAGTTTCCAGTTAATTTCTTTTTATTTACATTTTTGTGTTTAATGCAAATCAATTCCATAATATACTATGGATCACATGCCAAGGACATTAATGCAATGTATAAGAACCCCCAAACAAGTATAGCACACACAAAATTGGGCATAAAAGCCTATTCATTCATAAACTTCTATTGTATCCTAAAGCATTAGGAAATTTCTGGATTGGCTACTAGGGATGGCAGATTTTCTTTGCTTTTTTCCCTTAAGCTCTTTTTTATAATTAAAAATTATTTATTTGTTACACTAACATCTCCCAGTAACTCCCTACCTACTCTCCAATTAAGAAATTGGTAGGGGACAGCTAGGTGGCCCAGTGGATGGGAAGTCCTAGGTTTGAGTCTGGCCTCAGACACTTCCCAGCTGTGTGACCCTGGGTAAGTTATTTAACCCCCATTGCCTATCCCTTACCGCTCTTCTGTCTTGGAACTGATACACAGTGTTGATTCTAAGATGGAAGATAAGGGTTTAAAAAAAAAGAAGAAAAAGAAATTGGCAACTAAAAATTAAAAAATTAGTAAGCAAGAGGGAAAATCCCACCTTTTACAGGAAGTCTTTAACAGCCCTTCTTAATTTTAGTGCCTTCTCTCTTTTTAATTTATTTTTTACTTTACCTGTACATAGCCCACTTGTCGATATTTGTTTATTTATTGTTTCCCCCATAAGACTGTGAATTCCTTCAGGGCAGGAACTATCTTTTTTTTTTTCATTTTTTGAATCCCTAAAGCTTAGCACAGTGCCCAGCAAAACGTTGTGGTGGTTGTTCACTTGTTTCAGTCATTTTTGACTCTTCATGACTCTTTATTGGAGTTTTCTTGGCGAAGATATTGGAATGGTTTGTCATTTCCTTCTCTGGCTCATTTAACAAATGAAGAAATGAAGAGAAACAGAGTTAAGTGACTTGCTCAGGGGCACACTGCTTGTAAGTGTCCAAGGCTAGGTCTGAACTCGGGGAAATAAATGAATCTTCCTCACTATCTACTGTGCCACCTAGCTGACCTGAGGCTCATATAAGATGCTTGAGAATTATTTATTAACTGATTGATTGACTGACTGGCTGAGACTTTCAGGAAGCCAGAGGAGCCAGGAGGTGGAGTGGAGGAGGGAGACCATTCTAGTCATGAAGGACAGCTAGTACAAATCCTCAGAGTTGGGAGACTTCTGCTTGAGAACAGCAAGGAGGCCAGTGTCACATGTAAAGGGGAGTCAAGTGTAAAAAAAGCCTAGAAAGATAAGAGTAGTACAGATTGTAAAGAACCTTGAATGCCAAACAGAGGATTTTATATTTGATCCCAAGGTGGTAGGGAGCCACTGGAGTCTGTGGAGTAAGGCCAGACCAGTGCTTTAGGAAGATTTATTTGACAATTAAAGGGGGGATAAATTGAAGTGGGGAAGGCTGTTGTAGTTGTCCAGCAGTGAGGTGATCAGGGCTCTGCACCAGGGTGATTGGAGAGAAGGGAGGGAGCATGTGAGGTATTAGGAACTTCAAAAGTACAAGAATCTTTGCTTGGTGGGGCTATAAAGGTTTAAAAATTATGGCGTCTATCTTATATGGATTGTATGGCAAAAAACAAAAATAAATACAACATAAGGTAAAATGTGATAAAGACAAAATAAAAGTGCTACAAAGAATTTGAAAGACGAGCAGGTGGGAGAGAGAAGACTTTATGGAAGACAAGGCATTAGAAATATGTAATAATAATGATCATAGTGGTAGTAGCTAACATTTATATATTGCTAGGTGCCTAAGTGCTTTATAATTGTTATTCAATCTTCAGGGCTTTGGAGAGAGGGAGGGACTTTACTAGAGATGGTTTGGGACCGATCTATTTCATGTAGTAGTAGCAGCAGCAGCAGCTAACATTTATAAAGTACCTACTTTGTGCCAGGCACGTCACAGATATAATCTCATTTGATCCTCACAGCAACCTTAGGGGATAGGTGCTATTCTTTTCCCCATTTTCAATGAAGACACTGAGGAGGTCAGATGTTAAGTGATTCATCCAGTGTCAGAGAATTAGTGTCTGAGGCTGGATTTGAACTCAGGAATTCTCATTCCAGATCCAGAGCTCTATCAACTATACTACCTAGTGCTTCTATACATATGGAGAATGGCCTGAGTAAGATGCTATTAGAACTTGGAGATGCTGGTGAGGGAGGAATAGTGCTGACTTTAGGCTTCATAGACTGCTCACAGTTATCAATTATTCTCTGATCCTTTTTAGGAAGTTTAGTGATATACCCTGGATATTAATGTTAAAGATATTGATTTTGGAAACTAGCCTGTAATGTGGTAAAAGAGGAATGTGGACAGGGAAGAAGAATGGAGAGACTGAGTTGGTAGTAATCCAACTTAATGAGATTTTTTTTAAACAAATATTTATTGAAGGTCTACTGTGTACTGTGTGCTAGGTGATGGAGATACAGAAACAAAAATGCATCAGTCTTCAAGCAGCTTACATTAGACTAATAGGGAACAACCTGTACATAGATAAAAATATACAAAATATTTATGGAGAAATTACACAATAATTTTGGGTGGTGGAAAAGCACAAATAAATCAAGAGATCAATAAATGTTTTCTTCTGTGGGGGTGGCACGTATACTGTACTTTATTTTAGGGAGTTCATTGATGGTTCATTCAATTTATTTTTCTGAGATGAGATTATTTAAGCATTTTATTTCTTCTTTTGATAATCTGGGCAATCTGTACTTTTGTAAATATTCACCCATTTCATAGATTTATTGGCATATAATATTGGGGAAAAAAGCTTAAATTAAAAGTTTTTTTAATTGCTTAAAGTTCCTCTTCATTGGTGGTGAATTCACTCTTAATTTTTGATTATGGTCATTTGATTTTCTTCTTTCATTTTTAAAATCAAATTAACCAGTACTCTATCTATTTTATTTGTTTTTTTTTAATCAACCTTACTTCTAGTTTTATTTATTACTCCAATGGTTCTCTTACTTTTAATTTGATTAATTTCTACTTTGATTTTTAGAATTTCCAATTTAATTTTTAATTGGGGGATTGTAAATTGTTCATCTACTAGTTTTTTTAGTTACATGCCCAATTCATTGATATGCCTTTTCCCCTATTTTATTGATATAAGCATTTAGAGATAGAAATTCCCCGCCCCCCAATGCTGCTTTGGCTGTATCTCATAAATTTTGATGTGTTTTCTCCTTATTGTCATTCTTCTTCTTCTTTTTTTTTTTAAACCCCTACCTTCTGTCTTGGAGCCAAAATGTATTGGCTCCAAGGCAGAAGAGTGGTAAGGGCTAGGCAATGGGGGTCAAATGACTTACCCAGGGTCACACAGCTGGGAAGTGTCTGAGGCCAGATTTGAACCTGGGACCTCCTGTCTCTAGGCTTGGCTCTCAATCTACTGAGCTACCCAGCTTCCCCCTTATTGTCATTCTTCTTAATTAAATAATTGATTGCTTCTATAATTTGTTTTTTAATACCACCCCATTTTGGAATTATTTAGTTTCCAATTAATTTTTTTCTTTCCATGGACATTTATTTATTACAATTTTATTGCATTATGATCTGAAAATGATGCATTTATTATTTCTGCTTCTCTGTATTTGGTTGAAGTGTTTATGCTCCAATTTATGGCCAATTTTTTGTGTAGGTGGTATGTTCTGCTGAGAGAAGATATATTCCTTTCTATTCTCATTCAATTTTCTTCAGAGATCTATTAAATATAACTTTTTAAATATTTCAGTCACAACATTAACTTCTTTCTTATTTATTTTTTGGTTAGATTTATTTGGTTTGGAAAGAGGAAAATTGAGGTCCCCCACTAATATTTCCTCCTGGAGCTTATTTAACTTTACCTTAAAAATTTGGAGGCTATGCCATTTGGTACATATATGCTTAATTAATTGTAGTATTTCATTCTTTATGGTCTTTTTAAAATTAAGATGAAATTTCCTTCCTTATCTCTCTTAATTAAATCTAATTTTGCTTTAATTGTGCCTGAGATCATCATTGCTACTTTTTTACTTTAGCTGAAGTATAATAAATAAATTTTGCTCTGGCCTTTTCCGTTTACTCTGTTGAATCTCCTTGCCTCAAATTTTGTTTACATAGTGAAGGATTTTGACTTTTAATCATATTATCATATGCTTGTAATACAATAGGATCCTGCTTTTTAATTCACTCTGTTATCGGCTTCAGTTTTATGGGGAGTTTGTCATATTCATATTCCTCCATTTCATATTCCTCATATTTCCTCATATCCATTCCTCATATTTCCTCCATCTTATTTTCCCCATTAGGTTCTATTCTTTCTTTTGGTCCCTCCTTACAAGTGTTTTGCTTTTCATCATCCCCCTCCCTGACTGTCCCCTCTTTTCTGTTACTTCTGAACCCCTTGTCTTATCCTTCTACTATTTATTCTCTATAGGATAAGATTGGATTCTCTACCCAGATGGGTATGGTTGTTAGTGTTCTCTGAGACAGTTCCAATGTGAATAGGTTTTAAGAATTACCTATGTCCACCCTCATTCTCCCCTCCACTGTAATAATTTTAACACCTCGTTAGGTGAGATAATTTACCCTATTTCACCTCTTCCCTTCCCTTTTTTCTCAGTGCAATTCCCTTTTTACTGCCCCACCTTTTTTATATCATGATCTAATAATGTTAAAATTTTAAGAGCTACAAATACCATCTTTCCATAGAAGAATATAAACAGTTTGACTTTATTGAATCCCTTAGATTTTTTTCTTTCTTGTTTACCTTTTTATGTTTCTCTTGGCTCTTGTATTGAAATATCAGATTTTCTTTTTAGGTCTTGTTCTTTCATCAGGAATGCTTGGAAATCTTCGATTTTATTAAATGACCATTTTTCCCCTGAAAGAGTATACTCAATTTTGCTGTATAAGTGATTCTTAGTTATAAACCCAGTTCCTCTGTCTTCCAGAATATTATATTCCAAGTCTCCCAATCCTTGAATATAGAAGCTGCTATGTCCTATTTAATTTGGACAGTGACTTCATGATATCTGCATTTTTTCTTTCTGGTTGTTTGCAGTATTTTCTCCTTAGCCTAGGAGCTCAGGAATTTGGCTGCAATATTCCTGAAGTTGGCCCTTGGGGATTTATTTCAGAAGGTGACAAATGAATTCTTTCCATTTTCATTACCCTCTTATTCAAGACTATCAGGGCAGTTGTTGTTGTTGTTGTTGTTATAATTTCTTATAATATGATGTCTAGGCTTTTTAAAAATCATGGCTTTTAGGTAGTTCAATAATTCTTAAATTATCTCTCCTGGATCTATTTTTTCCAAGTCTGTTTTTTAAATGAGATATTTCACAATTTCTTCTCCCCCCCCCATTATTTTGATTTTGTTTTATTATTTATTGCTGTCTCATGAAGTCATTAGCTTCTATTTGCCCAATTCTACTTCTTAGGAAATTATTTTCTTCTGTGAGTTTTTTAACTTCTTTTCCCATTTGACCAATTCTACTTTTTAAAAAAGTCTTTTCTTCATTGGATTCTTGTACTTCTTTTTCCATTTGGCCAATTCTGCTTTTTTAAAAGGAGTTATTTTCTTCTTTCATCACATTCATTTCTCTTCCCTGTTTTTCTGCTTCCTCTTATTTGATTTTTGAAATCCTTCTTGAGCTCTTCCAGAACCTGGGGCCAATTCACATTTTCCTTTGAAGTTTTGCATGTAGCTGCTTTGATCTCATTGCCCCTTCTAAGTTTGTGCCTTACTTTTCTTTGTCTCACTAATAGTTTTCTATGGTAAGGAATTTTTTTAAAAGGTTGCTCACTTTCCAAACCTTTTTCTTGACTTTTACTTTTATCTCAAAGATGGACTCTATTCTCAGAATAGAAGGCATACTCTCTGAAAACTTTAGTTTTTCTTTGCTGATACCTTCAGTCCTCATTCTGAGTTTCTGAAAGTTTCAATTCTTCTAAGATGGTATGATGACCTGTGGTCTGGGGTCCTGAAAGCTACCTCCCACTGCTGATACAGTCCTCCCCAGGGCCTGCTGATGGTTTTCAGGACTCAAGAGTACTATGAACTGCCTTGTACTGGAGCTTAGGGCCTCACCTTGGGCTTGGGCAAGGGCTCTGGTTCTCACTCTAGGCTTTGTGTACTGCAGACTGCCTTGTGTTGGGGTTTAAGTCCTTACTGCCAGCTTGGGCAGGGGCTCTGGGCCTCCCTGTGGTTTGCACCAGCTAACACTGGGGTTTGGATCCTCATTGACAGTTTGGGCAGGGGCTTGGGGCCTCACTCCAGACTTACAGTGGCCAGGAGCACTTGTGAACTGTTTAGTGCTGGGGCTCTGGGTCTCTTCTTAGGCTTGCACTAGCCAGGCAGAGCCTTGTGCTAGGGCTTGAGGCTTCACTATAGGCTTGCATTAGGGCTTAGAACTTCAAGCAGGTAGTGCTCTGATATTGGCTTAGGCAGGATCTCGAGTTTGAGATTGGCTTGAGCCCAGGTTCAGAACCTGCAGGTTGTGCTCCCCTCTCACCTGAGTGAAACATACCCTTTCTAACTACCTTGCAAGCCATTTTCTACAGGAAAATTGCTTCACTCTGCCCCCTTGTTTGTTCTGTCTCTCCAGTATTTGTTTTGAAGCATTATTTTAAGGTTGGTTGGAGAGGATTCTCAGAGGGGGTCAAGCTTTCTGTGCCTCTACTCTGCTATCTTGGCATTCATTATCCATTCAAGCAAAATACCATGAGTTGAGCAGCAATGATATTCATTACTGATGCCTTACTCTACAGTGAACTTTATGAGGAATTTCTAAGGAGATAAAAATAATCGAGGCCCCCAAATTCCAGAGTTTTAAGTTGCCTGCCATATGTCGCTTCATAAGTGTAACATTAGTATTAGTATTTTAATTTTGTGCCCACTAAACCTGATGATTCTGCTGAAAAAAAAAAGTTCACTTCCTGAATTGCACTTTAAAGGGATGCTGATGAGGAAAGAAAGAATAGAGTGTGACATCAGCAATATTTGTAGCACTACAAGCAGTCCAGATTATCTTTTATGCTTCTGTCCATTAGTCCAAAGAAAGAAAGAATGTCACTGTATTCATTAGAGGGAGTGTAGTATCTGAATTGTCCATTAGGTGGTAATCTACTCAAGCCACCAACCCAGTGGTCTCTGCAGTCTCTCGGGCACACATATGGGATAGTCTTCCTAAAAGACTCTGATATTTCCAACTACCACCAGAGAGTTCTTAGCCCGTACGCTCGTAGCTACCATCACCAAGCCTGTGGCTTCAAGTGACATAGCTGGCTGGGTTTGGAATTGAGCTTGAAAATGAAATGGAATATTAATGAAGATGTAAAAATATGGGACTTGCAGTCTATACAGAGTTCTTAAATTCCTATCTCCTGTCTGAACTGGACTCTCATCTCTCAGAGTGCAGCACTCTCTTCATCCACAGGACTCAGATTCTCAATGTATGGGGTCCCATGGTTTATGGCATATATTGAAATGGAAAGGAAATTGATCACATTCCAATATGGAGCCAACAATCTGCCTCCCACCATCTCATCAGACTCTTCCTACTTGCCATTCTAGGTCTTTGGGGAGTTGGGAGGAAATTTCTAAACTGCCCATATCTATAAGTCATGGAAAGAGAAGGAAAATGGGTATGTCCTGGATCCCATTTCTGGGACTCAGACTGTAGCAGGGGAAAGCAAGTGGATGAGCACTGAAAATCGGTCTCCCCCTTCTCAGCTCACCAGCTCAGCTGAGTTCACAATAGTTGGCAGTTTAGGCGCTCTAAAGTTTAGGCGCTTGCATTTTGTATTCTTCCCTCCATCCTTGTTCTAGGATGGGGGCCTCCTGTGAAGCTCTGGGCTCCAGCAGTCTCAATCCTTACAGTCTCTGTCACTGGAGAGGCTGAGGCTGGGGAGTTCTCCAGCAGAAGTTAAATTTTTGTAAGACTTTATATCTATCCCTATTACATTTCCTAAGGTTAAATTTGGCCTCATGTTCTAATCTATTAAGATCTTTTTGGGTTCCTGACTCTCATCCAGTATATTAGCTTTGCTTCAGGGCTTTGTATCATGTGCAAATATATGAACTCTGCTATCCATGCCATTATCCAAGGTATTGGCAGAAAAGTTAAACTACATAGTGCTAAGCACAGCCCCGAGGCACTCTGCAGTGCCCTACACCCTTTCCAAATAGCTATTGAATTATACATGACTACTCTTTGGATTTAGTCATTTGACTTGTTCCAAATTCACCTTATTGTAGCATCTTCTGCGTTTCACATTCTGGCCTACATTTCTCCATCCACAAGAATACCATGAGAGACTTTGTGTAGGGCTTTACTAAAATCTAGGTCAACTATAGTATATAGTCAACAAATAAAGTATATATATATATAATATTGCCCCACTGAATAAACCTATCAATAAAGGAAACAGAGAGTGTTGGCATGGTGTTCTTGAAGAAAGCACCATGAAAGTTCTTTGTGATCACTTCCTTTTCAGATGTTGATTCATAATTTAATAAAAGCCAGCATTTATTATTATTATATATTATTTATTATATATATTATTATATGGTACATATATATTATTATATTGTACATATATATATTATATAGTACTTTGAGGTCTGCAAAATGTTCTATTTATGTTATTTCATTTTATTTTCCCAGCATTCCTACAAAATCATTGCTATCTTCCTTTTACAGATGAAGAAACAGAGACTGAGAAAGTTTAAGTGATTTGCCTAGGGTGACAGAGCTAATAAGTGTGGAAGGCAGGACTCATGCCTCCCTGATGCCAAGTCTAACGCTCTCCACTCTACCACCTAGCTGTTTTTAATTGTGTATTCTAGAATTTTGGTCGAAATCAAAGTCAGACTCATTGGGGTACAGCTCAAAGATGCTCCTGTCTACTTTTTTTGAACCCTTACCTTCTGTCTTAAAAGCAATGCTAAATATCAGTTCTAAGACAGAAGAAAACGAAGAAGTAGCTAATTACTCAGTGACTTGTCATATAGCTAGGAAGTGTCTGAAGTCACATTTGAACCCAGGTCCTCCTGACTCCAGGCCTGTCTCTCTGTCTATTCTTTTCAAATGACTTGTATTCTTCTCTCATTCTCCATAATCTTGCAGATATGCCTAACAATGAATGACTCAGCAATCACATCTGTCAGCTCTTTCTCGGTACCCTAGGATATAGTTTATCTTGGCCTGGTGACTTGAATTCATCAAAGGCAAGCTAGGTGCTCTTTTACTCTCTCCCTGTTTGTCTTGGGTATCAGCTTTCTATTAACCATTTTTTTCTATTCTTTCCAGTCTAAAGATGAATCTCTTTTGTAGAGAAAATAGTAGAAAAATAAGAACTTAAATATTTGATAAATATTCTTTTGCAGTCATTGACAGACCTGTGTCTCTAAGGAATGAGGATGACCCATAGACTTGTGCCATATGAGAGTGAGCCTGATGTTTGATGAATGCTGTAGATATTCACAGGACAGTCAGTGTCCTGCCTCTGATACGTTCAAGCCCAGAGAATATCTCTAGAATATCATCACTGATTTGGTATCAACTCCAGCTTATTTGAGGTACTAGCAAGATATTGTAAGCAACAAGCTGAAGTGCAATACCTGAACATTTTGATGATTCGTACTGCCTACAGGAAGATAGAAGAGAGCAGTGTCAGGGAAATGGGTTTTAAAAATCTAATTAAATAGATTAATGACTGATCTTTGAGAAAAGAGCTAGGAATACCAATTTGTGAGTATCAAAAATGAAAAAGGAGACATTCACAACAATTAAAGAAGAAATCAAGAAAGTTTTTAGAACTACCCAGTTATATGCCAATAAAATTTATAATTGAGAAGAAATGGATACTCATAAAAATAAAAAATGTTCAGATTGACAAAAGAAGAAATAGACAATTTAAATAAACCAAATAGCAAAGATATTGAACAAACCATAAGTGATTTCCCAGAAAAAATAATTCTAGGACCAGAAGGATTTACAAGTGAATTCTATTAAACAATCAAAAATAGTTGATTTTGATAATATGCAAACTATTTGGAATAATAGGGAAAGAAGAATCTCCAACTCCTTTGATACAAATATGGATTTGATGTCTAAGCCAGGGAAAGAAAAAGCAGAGGGGGAAAAATTAGAGAACAATAGAACATTGATATAAAAATTTAAATAAAATATTAGCAAATAAGCTATGTTGTTCAGTTGTTTCAGTTTTGTCTGACTCTTTGTGACCCCATTTGGGGTTTTCTTGGCAAAGATATGAGTGGTTTTCTATTTCCTTCTCCAGCTCATTTTACATAGGAGGAACTGAGGCAACCAGGATGAAGTGACTTGGCCAAGGTCACACAGCTAGTTAGTAAGGCCAGATTTGAACTCGGGAAGATGAGTCTTCCCAACTCAAGCATTCTGAGCCACCTCCCTACCTTGATTTGGACAAGTTATATGTTTATAAAATAGCTCAGGGAATGGTCAGAGCCCTATAAAAATAGTATGTTATAATTATCTGTGGCCTCCTGGGGAGTTAGTCAGATCTCCTAATGAGCAGGCAGAAAGTCAGGATAGACACTGTAAACAGTCTTTGAGAAGGGAGTCAGAAGGAACTAGATAATAGCTCATAAGATATGTGTCAAGATAGATACAGGATAAATTGGAGAGACACAATGGAAGGAAGACAATTGCATTAAATGGGTTTGGTAAAGGCTTCTTGAAGAAGGTGAGATTTTAGCAGAGACTTGAAGGAAGCCAGGAGGGAGAGATGAAGAGGGAGAGAAATAAGGGCATGGGGAAAAGACAGTGAAAATCAGTGGAGTCCAGAGATGGATGTCTGTGCCCAAGGAACCTCCAGGGTCACTGGAGCACCTGTAAGAAAACTGAAAGGTCAAAGAAGGAGTCAGGTTACGAAGGGTTTGGTTTTAAACCCTCACCTTCCTTCTTAGAATCAATATGGTGTATTAATTCCAGGGCAGAAGAGCTGTAGGGGCTAGGCAATAGGAGTTAAGTGACTTGCCCAGGGTCACCCAGCTGGGAAGTGTCTGAGGCTACATTTGAATCGAGGACTTCCCATCTCTAGGTCATTCTCTCCATCCTCTGAGCTACCTAGCTGCTCCTCTAGGTAGTGTTTTTTTTTTCTTTTAAGGAATGTTTTTATTTTATTTTTTTCTCAATTGCATGCAATTGAGAAAAAAATAAAATAAAAACAAACAATTTTAACATTCATTTTTTATAATTTTTGAGTGCCATATTCCTTCCCTTCCTCCTACCCCTCCCCTCTTCTTGAGAAAATAAGCACTTTGATATAGTTATACACATGCAGTCATGCAAAATGTATTTCCAGTTTGGTGTGTTGTAAAAGAGAACACGTTAAAAACAACAACAACAAGAAAAGTAAAGAAAGATGAAAAAGTAGGCTTCAATTTACACAGTATGTTTCATCAGGCTTCCTTCAGAAATGTCTTGTATCATGGAGAACAGCAAAGTCATTCACAGCTGATCATTGTATAATATTCTATGCAGGGTTTTAAAAGCCAAGTGGAGGAGGTTTTACTGGATCCTGGAGGTGACAGAGAGCTACTAGAAGAGCAAGAGAAGGGGAACATGGTCAGATCTGTGTTTAGAAAGATTAGTGTGATGATGGGGTAGGGGATGGATTGGAATAGAAGGCATTCCATGAGGCAGATCAACTAGCAGGCCTAGAGAGCAGCTAGGTGGATAGAGAAGCAGGATGGGAGGTTCTGGGTTCAACTCTGGCCTTAGACACTCCCCAGATGTGTGATCCTGGAAAAGTCACTTAACTCTCATGGCCTGGCCTTTGGAGCTCTTCTGCCTTGGATTCTGCCTTGTATTGATTATAAAATGGAAGGTAAGGGCTTAAAAAAATAGTCCAGTATGGTTATTGGGAGTTACTAGGATGAAAATTCAGCAATGGAGACCAAGAAGCATTTTGTACACAAATATTTATTTTTCAAATAATCTATTATTTTTTTAATGTAAAAAGTTTTTTAAAAACTTAAAATCTATACTGTGTATTGGTTTTTAGAAAGAAGGATGATAAGGGCTAGGCAATAGGGGTTAAGTGACTTGTCCAGGGTCACACAGCTAGGCAGTCTCTCAGGTCACATTTGAACCCAGGACCTCCCAACTCCAGGCCTGGTTCTCAATCCACTCTCAATCCAGCTGCCCCCTCAAATCCCCTTTAAACACAAGGAATGAAATCTAAGTCTTCAAAAAGATGAATTACAAAAGAAATTCCTCCAGCATATTTTGTGTAATTACTGTATCCTCAGGGCTGGCATTTACTGTTTAACATCAAAAACACAGGCAGGTTATTTAAAAATCATACTCCTGAGGACACAAGCAATACCCAATGAAATTGTGTGTGGGCTGTGGGAAGGGTGGGTGGAGGGGAGGGAGGGAAATAAAGTGATTTTTGTAACCAAGGAATAATGTTCTAAATTGACTAAATAAACTAATTCAAATAACATTTTTTTTTTAAAAATCATAATCCTGGATTTCTAGCTCTTCTTCTATGACCAGTTCTACACTGATCTGCAATGTTTGAAATTGTAAATCACTGAATTGAAGCGGCATCTAAGGTGTGGAACAGTTGGCCATTAGACACAAAAACACACAAATAAAATTGTAAGACAGTCAAGTTCATAATGAATGTAGATGTTTTTTCATCTTTGTAGATTCTTGGATAATGTGCTTTGAGTCCAACAGGAAGGAGATGAACCTAGAGGTCTAACTGAGGCAGTACAAGATGCAGTTCCTATAGAGATGTGAATCTGATTCAATCATTTTGGGGTCTCTTTTAATTCCATTAAAAAAAAAAAACCTTTACATTCTGTCTTAGTATCAGTTCTTGGACAAACATTGTGGCAAGGGATAGGAAATTGGAGTGACTTGCCCAGGGTCACACAGCTAAGAAATATCTGAGACCAGAATTGAACCCAGGTCCTCCTGACTCCAATTTCTCTCTATCCACTGTGTTACCCAGATGCTCCTCTTCCAAAACTTTTTGTCATTCAGTTTATTTAGTCATGTGTGACTTTTCCTGACCCAATCTGGATCACCACATACCTTTGGGCTATATTGGTAAAGACACTGGAGTAGTTTGCCTTTTCCTTCTCTAGGTAACGTTACAGATACAGAAACCGAGGCAGACAAGGTTAAGTGACTTACCCAGGGTCAGATCATTAATAAGTGTCTGAGGTTAGATTTGAACTCCCAAAGAGGAGTGAGTCTTCCTGGCTTCAGGCCCTGCACTCTGAGCTCTCTTATATCTCTGGAATCTCAACCGTAGCACAATGCTAGAATAAGAACTACTTGTTTTCATTTTTGAAATTATAAATTTTTTCAGATTATATGTTGATACAATTTTATTTTTATTTTATTTACAATATTTTCCCACGGCTCCATGATTCATGACCCCCCCCCCTTCCCTCCCCACTCTCAGAGCCGACCAATAGTGCCACTGGTTATACATGTGTCATTGCTCAAAGCCCATTTCCATGTCATTCATATTTGCAGGAGAGCGATCCTTTAACCTCAGATCCCTAATCCTGTCCCTATGAACTGTGTGGTCCTTGATGCCATTTTAAATAATTGTTTTCTGGTCTTTTGCAATCCACATTCTCTCCTTTCTAACCCTCGTCCTCCCCAGGAGGGCAAGAAATACTATATAGGATGTCCGCTGTGCCACCCCACCATCCATATTTCCGTGTTTGTCATGTTGCGGATGAAGAGTAAATGCTTGTTAATAAATTACTTGCTGATGAATGTGGAATTCTCGTAAGGCTTCTCTCCGCAGTGTAAGCCGCAACCCCGACTCTGACCCAAGAGTAAAATCAGGAGAGCCGGGGGACAGCCTCAGCCGTAAGAAGGGAGAGCGGGGGAGAGGGCTGCTGGCCCCGAGCCTTGGGACAAAGCACAGCCAGAGGCCTCAGAGACTCAGGAACAGGCCAGAGGAGTCCTATTGTTTTTGAACCTTCTCCATCACGTCGAGGTGGCAGAGAAGCGAGGGTCAGAGCCGGGGGCCTGCGAGGACCCCGAGTCCTCGCTCCAGGGGCTGCCTGAGCCTTGGACCCCGCACAGCTGCAGGGCCTGGAGGAAGGCTGGGTGACCCAGGGGACCCTCCGAGAGAAGATCAAAGGACCGGTTGGACCCCTGCCTGGGCCTGGGGCCTGGGTCTCCCCTGCTGTGGGTTCTGAAAAGTCAATGTTGCTCTTGGAGCTAGAAAATCATCCACCAAGATCAGGCCGAAGGCAGCTGATGACAAGATACCCAGCAGCCCAGGCTGAACAGGGGGAGAGAGGGAGCCAGCCTGGGGATCAGATGCCTCTCGGGCTAAGAGAAAGAGCTCCGAGTCCGAGTCCCAAGACCTGGGCTCGGGTGTTGGCGCCGTCACTGGGACACTTCAGTAGGTCTTGTCAAAACTTTGCTTTGTCCCGATGCTCCGCACACAGATGCTATTGATCGAGTGACCTCATTGACTTCAGTTTGGTCATTTGCAAAATGAGGTTGTTAATAACACGCGTACCCGGGATCAGCTGGGTGGCCAAGAGACAGGAAGTCCTGGGTTCAAATCTGGCCTCAGACACTTCCTAACTCCTGGCTTGCCCTGGCTGGGCAAGTCACTCAATCCCCGTTGCCTAGCCCTTACCGATCTTCTGCCTTGGAACCAATATTGAGTATCAGTTCTAAGACAAGGTAAAGGTTAAACAACAAAACGTGTAGACCTCCCACCTCACAGGGTTTCTATGAAAAATGCTTTGCAAACCTTCAGGAGGGAAGGAAAGGAGAGCTTCAGCCGCAGCCACTTGGGGCTTTGTGACCTTGGACAAGTCATCAGTCTCCCAACTTCCTCTCTGTATCCAGCCTCAGCCATCCTGGATGCTTCGTGCCACTTCCTCACCTGTCAGATTTCATCTGGACTTCCCATCTCCTTGCTCAGTCAGCCACCACCCTGGGACAGGCCCTCCTCTCCTCTCCTTCCGATAAGGATAGTAAGAGCTGGCGTTTTATAGCTCTTTAATGCTAGTGAAGCATTTTACAAACAGGATCCCATCCCATTAGATTAGGAGCTCCTTCAGGGCTGTGAGTTTCTCCAGGGCAAAGAATGGTGCCTAATAAATGTTTATTGGCAGTACCTCAATGACATTATTATCCTCCGTTTACAGATTGAAAAACTGAGGCCAGAGGAGGGTAAGGGCTTGGTGGATCTGGTACACTGCTGATTAGGTGTCTGGAGGGGGCTTTGAACTCACATCTTCCAGATTCTGGGTCTAACACTCTATCCAGCCATACATTTAGCTGCCTTTCTAGACTGCCAC
Source organism: Monodelphis domestica (assembly GCF_027887165.1). Lineage (NCBI taxonomy): Eukaryota > Metazoa > Chordata > Mammalia > Didelphimorphia > Didelphidae > Monodelphis > Monodelphis domestica. The sequence continues at coordinate 507,779,257 of NC_077227.1, forward strand.
TGCAATAGCTGGCCTCCTTGTCTCTAGCCTCTCTCCTTACAGGCACTGAGATCCTCAGGCAGAAGCTAGATAACTTTTTGTTCTTGGTACTGGAAGCAATAGTCCTCTAGGCAGGTAGAGTTTATATATATATATATATATATATATATATATATATTTTTTTTTTTTTTTTCTTAAAAGATATCAAACAGGGGTAGCTGGGTGCCTCAGTGGATTGAGAGCCAGACTTAGAGATGGGAAGGTCCTGGGTTCAAATCTGACCTCAGACACTTCCCAGCTGTGTGACCCTGGACAAGTCACTTAACCCCCATTGCCTAGTCCTTACCACTTCTGCCTTGGAACCAATACACAGTGTTGATTCCAAGATGGAAGGTACGGGTTTAAAAAACCCGTCTTAAATCTGTCCCCAAGATTTAATTGGCTCAGGAGACTCAGGCTTAGGCTGTCAATATAGGATCATTTGTAGTCTTAATGAATATCCCTTTCCTGCTCTGAATACTCTTCCTCTGCTATGGCTAAGTAAATCCCCTTTTATTAACTGTTAGATGGACTCTGCTGGTGTCTCACTTCACTCCAGGCGCCTTGGCATCATCGATGCTGGCCCATAGTATTGGGTGGAAGGGACTTCAGGCTCATCCTTTACTGTCTCATTTCAGGAGGGAATGGTGTTGATCTTGCCTTCAGGAAAGCCAGGAGACCTTAGTTTCTTCTTCATTTTCTTTTCTGTTCAGCTGATATTTAGACATTCCTGCCTCGATACAGTTTGGACTAAATGCCCCCTGAGATCTATTCCATTTACCAAGCAATCAAGAAATCAACAAGCATTTCTTAAGCATCTACTATGTGTCAAGTGCTCTGCTGGGCCCTGGAGATACAAAGACAATGAGTGAAACAAATTCCCCTCTGAAGGAACTTTCCTTCTATTGGGGGAGATAAGTATATGTAACAATGATAATTATAAGCATTAAAAGAACTCACTATAAGTTCTGTCTTAACATCAACTCTAAGGCAGAAGAGTGGCAAAGGTAAGGCAATTGGAGCTCAGTGACTTGCCCAGGGTCACACAGCTAGGAAATGTCTGAGATCAGATTCCGGACTCCAAGCCTGGAGCTCTTTGGGCTATCTAGCTGCTCCAATTTAAGAATCTACATAGTGTCTTAAGGTTTGCAAAGTACTTTCTATCTATTATTTAAGTTGATTTATCCCTCACAATATGCCTGTGAGCTAGATATTATTATCCCCATTTTCCAAATAAAGAAGCTGAGGCTGAAAAAAAAAAAGTGACTTGCCCTGGATCACAGGACCAGTAAGAACCTGAGGCTGGATTTGAGCTTGGGTCTTACCGACTTCAAGGAAAATGACACTAAATACAAGGTGGTTAGAGGTCATGCTCTAGAATCCTTGGATCCTAGGATGAGGGCTTCTGGGAAGGTGCCATGCAGGAGGTGATGCTCTGAGATTTTCTGGGTCTGGAGCCTCAGTCTTAGACTCTCTCATCCTTCCATCCTACCATCTCTACAGTTAGCGTATGCCTCACCAGAATACCATTAGCAACTGCTCTGCAATGTATGGTGCCAGAGAGCATTGGGGACGCTGAGGTGAATGACTTTCCCACAATCCCTTGGCCAGATATATTGAAGACAGGACTTAAACTCAGGCCTTTCTGACTTCAGGGACCATTTAAAATTTTTCATTTTGTAAAAACTCTTACCCTCTGTCAGAGAATACATCTTGGCAGAAGAACAGAAAGAGCTAAGGCAGTGGGTTAAGTGACTTGCTCAGGGACATAGCTAGGAAGTGTCTGGGGTCAAATTTGAACTGAAGATCTTCTGACTGTAGGTCTGACTCTCCATCCATCTAGTCACCTAGTTTGTCCCTCCCCTCAGTCCAAGACCCATTCTTTATTCACCCTGTTATGGCCACGTCTCATCCCCATTTTACTGAGTCTCCGCTCTGAAAAGTTAAGGGACTTGCCCATTTCCATGCATCCCCAAAATAATAAAGTAGGATTCAAACTCACAACTTCTGGCTCCAGTGCCAGTGATCTTTCTGTTACACATGACAGTGGTTCAGACAATGGCATGTGGCTCTCCAGCTGGTCCATATCATAATCATTAACTTCCCCAAGGACCCCCAAGGGATTGGGAAGAGAGCACTGCTCCGTAAGTGGGAGCTTGGTCACCCCCAAACAGCTGCCTCTCCTTTTATGACTTGCTCCCTGGGAGGGCTCGTTTTTGGTATTTGGCTGTTTGTTTGCCTGAACCCTGGGTGTCTCTTGCAGCCTTTGATGACAACAGCTTTTACTGTAACTGGTTATCTGTTCCCATTCCTTAATCTTTCAGAGACATGGCGGGGGGGGGGGGGGGGGAGAGGAAGGAGAGGTTTAAAGCAGGTGGGCAAGGGAGAAGCACAGGCTGGATGGGAATGACAGCTGCAGTGCAGGGCTGGATGTCTCAGAGAAGCATGGGGTGTGTGCCCAGCCCAGGAGGCTGAAGGGGACATTACCAAGATGGCCCTTTGCTCTGGAGGGAGGAGTAGCAGGGGATTGGAATTCTGGGTCTTAGATCTGCTATAGTCCCGGTGTGACCCTAAGCAAGTTACTGATCTACTCTGGGCATCCATTTCCTGCAAAATAAACAGGGTTGGATCAAGTGATCCTGAAGGTCCCTTTCAGCTGTGACATGCTAGTTTCATGTTCTAACATCCTTTTCAGCTCTGACCTTCCATGCTCTATGATTCTCAAGACTGTCTTGAAAAAGGGGTGCCGTGGCTTATATTTCCCTCCCCCCCACCAACAGCCCATTCCATTTCCTCCAAATGGCCTCTTATTTACCTATTTTGTGTTTACTCTCTTTATATGGACAACTAGGTGGCCCAGTGCAGAGAAAACTGGGCTTGGAGTCAGGAAGGCATCTTCCTGAGTTCAAATTTGGCCTCACACACTAGCTAGATGATCCTGGGCAAGTCTTAACCCTGTCTGTCTCAGTTTCCCCATCTGTAGTAAAATGAGCTGGTGAAGGAAATGGCAAACCACTCCAGTATCTTTGCCAAGGAAAGCCCAAAGGAGGTCATGAGATCAGACATGATTAAACACACACATCTTTATATATATGTTTTGCACATACTTGCATGTGCGCTTGTCTCTCCCATTACAAAGTAAACTCCTTGAACGTCATACACTAACAGCAATATTATATGAAGATCAGCTGGGAAAGGCTTTCCTCTCCGCAGTGCAGTGATCTGGGGCTATTCTGAAGCACTTGTGACAAAGAGAAAGAACTGTGGGAGCTGGATGGATGCAGATCGAAGCAGACTGCCTTTCACATTAACTTCTTTACAGTTTTATTTTGGGGGTTGGGTTTTATATGAGTATTCTCTTACAGCAATAACCCATATGGATGTGTTTTGCATGATAAAAAATGTAAATTGAATACAAGGATTGTTTCAATCATTGTCTTTTCATCCCTTGTGCCTAGCACAGTGCCTGGCACATAGTAGGTTCTTACTATATGTTTGTTGGATCAGATTGTTTACTGTGCACAAAGTCCCATGGCTGGCCTGGAAATACAGAAAGGGATCAAATTCAGGCCCTACCCGTCATGTAACTTATAATTTAATTGGGGAGATGAGACACACACATGTGAAAAGATAACTAAAAGAAATCAGATGACTTTTGTTAAGTGTCCAAAGAAGTGTGTAGACAACAAGTATAGGAATGAGATCAAAGAAGTAGGAGATATCGCTGTGAGCTGGAGTTATCAGGGAAGGTCCTTGAAGGAGGAGGGACTTGGGCTGGGCCTAGAAGGGTACAAAGAGTAGGAGAGGAAGGGTTTTCCAAACCCAGGAAAGAGTTGGAGTGAATCTAGGGGGTAACCAGAGGCATTTGAGGAACAGTCAGGGTACCCATTGGATTTAAGCATGGGGCACATAGTAAGGAGTAGTATGAAATAAGGTAGTTTGGGGCTAGCTGGTAGAGTCCTTGAAGTCTAAGCCCTAAGGAATGGGAGGAAAACCCCTGAGGGTTATCCAGTGCAAATGGATTCCCCTCTCCAGCTTCTCTGACAGTTCCAGCCTCAGTAGGAATCATAGAAGGTATCTGACCAGGGTTGAGATATAATCCGAGTACTGTGCTAGGAAGATTAATCTGGCATCAATGTACAGGATAGGCTGGGAGTGGAAAGGTGAGACTGGAAGCAGGAAGACCGGTTCAGGCTAGTTATTAGGATTATAATTATGATGATGATGATGATTGGAGCTAAAACCTTTTCTTTCCCAGGGCAGTTCTTCTGCCATGGTTTAATTCCACTCTGGGGGCTTAGGTTGGGATTGTACTGGAAGAGACTTCCAAGGATCCTGAAGACCTCTCTTCACCCCTGAAGACAATGTAGAAGACATTACTGAGTAAGAAAGGAAATCTAGAAAGAGCACTGTGCTTAGAGTCAGAGGACCTGGGGTCAACTTTTTATTCCCATCTCCAACTTGCTGGGTGATGGGGAACCTGATTAATCTATTTGGGTTTCCAGTCCCAGTTCTATTAATCCTTTTTTCTCTTGTCTGTAAAAGGAAGAGAATCACATCTCTTCTGACTACATCAGATATATCAATATGGCATCCTGAAAGGAGTCTAAATACTACAAAGTATTATACAAACAATTGTAATTAACATTTTTATTCCTGGAATATTTCTTAGGGTGGGGGGCCATCTCTTTCACATTTGTTTCTGGTTGTTGTAGAAAGCTGACAACTCTCCGATCTCTAATCTCTGACAAGATTCATCATCTCCCTTTCCTCTAAGGTACTCTGAGGTCTTCTTTCCCCAAAGATCATAAATTCAAAGCTATAAAGGATCCTCTAGTCCATTTGTTTGTTTTATAATTATGGAAACTGAGGCTCAGAGAAGTTGTGACATTCCCAATGCCACTCATTATAGCAAATGGCAGAGCTGGGATTCAAACCTTCTGACTTCAAATTTGTGGTCTTTCCATTTCACTTGAATAGTTAGTTTCTCACCTCATTCATTCAATCAATCAAGTGTTTAAATAATTACTATATTCTATGTACTATGTTAGGCATTAGAAGTAAGAGTACTAAGAATCTGAAAAATACTTATTTGCAATGAACTTCATTCTAAAGGAGCAGAAAATAATAAATATAGCCAACATTATTGTTTTCCAGTCGATATTCAGTTGTATCATTCTCTTTCTTGGCAAAGTACTGGAGTGATTTGCCTAGATGAGGAAACTGAGGCAAACAGAGGTAAATAATTTCCCCAGTGTCACTTAAATAGTCTTTGATTTGAACTCAGGAAGATGAGACTTTCTGACTCCAGGCCCAGAACTCAGATATAGCTACAGTACCTCCTAGCTGCACATATACCTATATATATATATATATATATATATATATATATATATACAGCAATAAACTCATACAGCAACCATAAAACATGTACAACAATAAATATAGGTGGCATAACATAAAATGAGTAAATACATACACACGTTATAAATTCATGGTAGCCTGGGAGGTAGGGCAGAAGCTGTTGGGAGCATCAGAAAAGGCTTCCTTTAGAAGAAGGAACTTTATCCCCGAGGTTAGGGGATAACTGGGGCAAAGGAATGGAGTTAGGAGATGGAAGGTGGGGAGAGAGGGGAAAAGAGAAGACTGATTTGATTTGATGGCAGAGTTTGGGAAGGGAAATACTATCGGCTTTTTTTTTTTTTAACCAATCTGTATATTCTCACCTTTGATAAAAAAAAATGACAGCTATTAGTGAAATTATTACAATCCCCAAAGTAACTACTACACTGATGTAACCCAGTGCCACAAGCCAGAACACGGAATCCTGTAGAACTTCCCCAAGTGCCCTAGGCCCCTTTGTGGTAGCTCTATACACCTAGTACCTCTGGTGGGTAATGAATACTTACTGGGTGGGTGGGTGGGTGGGGAAGGTTGGGACCAGACTGTTGGGTATTAAAAGGTAAACAAATGACCCTACCAACACTTTTTTCCCCACCCCCAACCATGAAAAGAGAAGCCTATTGAGAGAAAGGAATTTTCCTCTTTCTCTTTTTCTTGAGAGAAGCCTGAAATTCTGTGAAGGCGATTTCTCTGAAAGCCACGGGAAGATCCAACCACCAGATCCCAAAGACTGTGATTTATAAAACTCTATTAGGTAGCTCCCTCTAGGACGGATAATAACGACGTTTAACAAGCTTTCCTTAAAATATAGTCGTCTTCCGAACTTTCTTGGCAGCAAGAAGGTGACTTTAGTTTCACAAGTCCATGTTGTTGCGCTTTCCTGGTAGAGCTAGCGAACTTAAGCTAAGTGCCGGAGTGGTTTTAAAAATTTCCCTTCATTTATACATTTTTAAATCCTAAAGAACTCCCGTAGATAGAAGGCTCGGAGGGGCTGCGATCTAGTAAGTGGTGGAGGAATGACCACACCAGCGACATCCCCTATCCTGGACGTTTTTTTTTTTTTTAAGTTACAAAGCATTCTGAGCTCTACGATTTCGTCTGGTAGCAATCACCTTGAGAGGAAGGTATTAGCTCCATTTTACAGAGAGAAGAACTGAGGCGCAGAGACTTGCTCACAGCATAAGACGAAGTCGGAGCTAGGACTTGAACCCAGATTTCTGAATTCCCGATCCAGATCTTTTTGGCGCCGCGACACCTGGCCACTCCAAGCTCTCAGACTTTCATTGGCCTGAAAGGATGCTTGAGGATCCCACTGGGGAGTACTAGAAATTCTGGCCCCGGGGCGCTTCCAGCTTGCTTCCTCTGGTAGGGACCTGCTGCCCCTGGGGTAGGAGGAGGGAAGGAGCGAGGAGGGGGCGGGGAAGCTTGTGGCCAGGGCCGCCCCCGCGCAGACCCCTCCTCCCCGCGGACCCTCCCCCCAGCCATAAAGCCGCGGCTTGGGTGGCCGCCCCACTCCAGCTACCCGCCCCGCTTTCAGTCGGGCCCCTGGTCTGGGTCCTGCCGGGCCATGGCGGCGCTTGGGGCGCTGGCCACGAAGTTGTGGTGCATCCGGCGTCTGCTGGTCCTGCTGGCCACTCCGCTGGTGCTGCTGCCCATCCCTTTCAGCCTCCCACCCCAGGTAACGACGGTCTTTAAGCTCTGTCCCCAGCCCGGGGCGTCGAAGCCTGCGTGCGTCCTTTCTGGCACCCGCCACAGGTGGACCAACTTGCGTGTCCCTTCCCCGGGGACAGCTCAGTGAGAGCGTCAGACCCGCGGGCAAGTCGCCCTGGGCTCCCTGCGTTCTCTGTCGTCCTTCTTCCTCCTTTGCTTAGGGTGCCCTCTCCAGGGTGCTCCCCCTTCCCTGTTCCTGCCCTCCCCAGTCCGGAATCCCAGAAGTAAGCAGACAGCCTTCTCCAGGGAGAACGCATTACCTCTTTCTGTTCCGAATGTTGAACGATTTCTCAGTGTCTCCTCTCTTTAGCTCTCTGTCCTCTGTCTTTCTGTTCTGTCTCCTGTCATCGCTCTCCTCATCCCATACACGTCAAGCTCGGTCGTCTCTGCATGGGAGAAGCCCCTGGGTTCCGGGTCTGTTTTATGGAGTTCTGGGGAAATCCCCGAAGCTTGTTGGGAGGTAAGGGTTTGGGGGGAGGAGGGAGTTGTCTGCTGGGAAAGGTTCTTCTGGACAGATTTGGAATGATGAAAAGAGTACTGGCATGATTGAGAGTCAGGAGATCTGGGTTCTAGTCCCAGATTTGCCTTTCATTTGCTGTGTGACCTTGGGCAGTCATTTCCCTTCAACAGACCTTCTTTTCCCCATTTATGAAATGAGGCTGTGAGTCAAATTTTCTTCTTCTTTTTTTTTGGGGGGGGTGAAGATATTTTATTTTATCAATAACAATAATGGTAATAAATTTCCAGAGCCTGTTGGTTTAAAGGCTTCTCCAGTTGTGATCTAATTTGATTTCAAATCTCTTCCCATTCCCTGTCAATCCAGCTCCCACTTGCTTTGGGAAAATTACTCACCTAACTCCTCTCATACTCAGTTCAATGTTATATGCTATAAAATTGCCTCTACTTGCTAGGTCAATTCATCTTCAGTATTTCTGGCCCTCTGAAGAAATAACCCCTTTATCACACTTGTTTCTAGGGGTTCCTCCCATTCTCTCCCATCAGTATCTCTCCTTAGTGCTCAGGCTTCAGCCACCTACACCTTGGGGTTGGAGTATCTATCTTTCAACGTTGGGACTAACCAACCCCCAACTCTGACCCCTTTCAAACCATCCTCTCTCCACATTTGAGTCCGTTGAGTCCATTGTCACCTAAGCAGAAACTATTTAGACATTTTTGGACTTAACATCAGAAACCACCTTATCCTCATCTTCTGACTCCCACTTTGATCTTCTTAGCCCTCCTAACTTCTTTGGAACAGATTCATTTGGACCCCAGAAGGTTTGATAGACTGACTCCCAGAAAGATCCTTCTTTCAGGAAGGGAAGGGAACTTTTGTTCATCTGAGGACAGTGTCAGGTGGATTCAGGAGGGCCTCAGCAGAAGAAATTCCCCTTTGATTATCTTGGGACTTAGAATGATACATAAAGAAAACAAAAATGGATAGACTTTATTAACAGACATTTTAATAGGAATGTGTCTCATACTAGCTAGCTGTGAGCAAATCATTTCACCTTTCCAAACCTCAATCTCCTCATCTGTAAAATGGGGATGATAATTTTTGCACAGAAAAAGAACTAACCTGTCAGTAAGATCAGTCAGATCTCACACTTTCTATCCAATTTTCCCTAGATAAGTCACCTTTTCTCTCCATGTCTAAGGCAACCAAGACTATACATTGCCGAAGAGTTGCTAATCTGCACTAGTGGAGGGAGTTCCTCCTCTCAGGAACCCTGTGACACCAATGAAATGACAGGCCTGGATTTCTCCCTCCCCAAGGACCCAACAATTTATCTTACAGAACTGTTGTGAAAGACATATTTTGTAAAATGGGAAGAACTTTAGGAAGTTGATCTAACTTTTACCAGTGAGAAGCCATAAACACCATTGACTCCAATAAGCTATGTCCACCAACACTTCTTGCTCCAGTTATTTGTGGAGAAGAAAGAAAATTGTTGTGAGTTCCAGAGCTCTTTATTTCCTCTACTAATGAATGAACTGTGCAGTTTGGGGGGGGGAAAAGGCAGAATATTTGGAAGGGACTGATAAAAAACTGTTTTGTTTGGTGGTTTGCAGCACAGATACTTAATACATGGATGGATATTTAGCAGATTTTCTCCTTTTTCCTATTCTTCCCAGCACTCTCTCCTTTCCTCCTCTTTCCTTTCTGTTCTTCCCTTTTCATCTCCCCTCTTCTCCTCTCCATTCCTCTTTCCTTTTTCTCTCCTTACTGCTTGCCTCCTCTTCTCCACTCTTCTTTCTCCTATTCTTCTCTCTCCTTTCTTCTCACTTCTCTCCCTTTATTCCTCTCTTCTTTTCCCCTTTCCTCTATTTCTCTCTTCCTCTTTCCTCCACTTGCCTTCTCTTTTCTTCCCCCATCTTTCCTTCTCTGATTTCTTCTCCTCTCTTCTCTCTACCTCTGTTTGTCCTCTTGCTCACATCTCTTTTGATCTCTTCTCTCTTTCCTCTCCCCTCCTTTCCACCATTCCATCCTCTCTTATTTTTCTTCTCTACTCCTCTTATCTTTTATCCTTTCCTCTATATCATCCTTCCTCTCCTACTCTTCTTTTCTTCTCCCCCTCTCTTCCCTTCTTTCCCCTCTGCCTTCCACTTTCTCCCCTTTCTCCTTTCTTCCCACTCTCTTCTTTCCCCTATTTTCTCCTCTTTCCTCCTTTCTTCTTCTCTTCCCCTCACCCCAGTTTCTCCTCTCATTTCTGATTTCTCCTCTCCTCTACACTTTCCTCTCTTCTCCATTCTTCTTTTTCATTCTCTTCCCTCAATTTCTACTCTTTTCTTTTTCATTTTCCTTCCCTTCCCCCTACACTATTCCAACCTAATCCCATTAAAGTGGTACTTTTCATTCTAAATTATAAAGGAAGGATGCATTAAGCATTATTTTAAAATTTAAGGCAAGAGAAGAGTACTGGAGAAGAGTTTATCTTCACTTGGATCTGAACACAGTAAATGTAGATTTTTAAGGAACAAATAGGCTCTATCTTCTAGAATAGACTTATCTGATGTCAGAGACTATGTCTTAATGTTATTCAGCATTAATTCTGGAAATATCCATTAAGTATCTGCTATACAGAGTTGTTGGGAAACTAGACAGTGCATTAGATAGAGTTTTGGGCTTGGAGTCAGGAAGACTCATCTGCCTCAATTCAAATTCTGCCTCAGACACTTCCTAGATGTGTGAGGCTGGGCAAGTCACTTAACCCTATTTGTCTCAGTTTCCTCATCTGTAAAATGGGCTAGAGAAGGAAATGGCAAACCACTCCAGTATCTTTGCCAAGAAAACCCCAAATGGGATCACAAAGAGTCAGACATGACTGAAAAATGACTGAATAACAACAACAAATAAAGATTATTCTAAAAGTCTTTGTGTACTAAATTTATTAAAGCACTAAGACATTGGCATACAAGGTACTGGGCTAGTTGGCATAAGATTTGATATATTTCCTGCCTTCAGGGAACTTGGGCATTATTTCTGATGTGTGTGTGTGTGTGTGTGTGTTGTGTTTTGTGTGTCTGTGTAGTGCTCTGAACCTGTCATTACTTTGGTACGTAGATGATAACTCCTTTGTACTTCAGAGAATTGTCTGGCTTTGAGAGCTGGCTCAGCGTCTGAAAGTTCAAGTGACCAGCTCATAATCACACAGCTAGTATATGATAGAAGTATGATTTGAACCCATGTCAGCTCGAAGCCAAGGCATTCTTCCTGCTAGCACACATACTTTCATAAACACATTGAATACAAATTAGGCCATGATAAACAGGTAAGTGAAAAATACAGTATGAATTCAAAGAAGAGACAGATTCTTTTTGGTCTGGGGAAGCAGGGAAAATTATGATAGTTTTTCAAATGACATTTTGAGTATATAGAAGGAAAATTAAGTCAAGCGAGTGTCTCCTGAAATTCTTCTATATGTGCAGTCTTGCGCAAGGCCAAATTGTGGGCAATATGGAGAAAGAGAAGACACTTCCTTCTCTCAAGGTGCTTGTACTCTTCCTGGCTAGACAAGATGGACATTTGGGAAATAGAGAAAGATTCTAGATTGGTTCTAACCAATTAAATTATAAGAAAGGGAGGGAAATGGAGTCTAGCATGGCCAGGAAAACTTAATGAAGGAAGTGGTGGGCATTGAACCCTTTCCATAATTGTCAATATGATTTTTCTTAAGTGCAGGTCTGACTGTGTCAGTCTGCTCATTAGATTTCAGTAGCGCTCTCTGTTGCTTTGGGAAAAAAGTCATGTCAACTCCTATTTGTCTTCTAAAGCTCTTTGCAATCTGGCTACAGCCTCCCTTTTCAGCCACAAGGCTTCCCCTCCCTCTACAGTCCAGCCAAAGGGACGTTTCTTTCTTCTCATGGGACATTACATCTCCCATCTTTGTGCCTTTGCACTGCCGGTCCCTCATGTCTAGAATGTCCTCCCTCTTTCCATCCACTTCATAGAATTCTTTACTTTTCCTTAAGGCACAGTTCAATCAGGTTGTGCTTTATGAAGTGATACAGTCTTTCTTGATTCCCTCCCTTCCCCCTCTCCACCCAGTTATCATTATCCTCCCTCCCCAAGTTCTTTTGTATTTTCTTTCTTTACTTTGTCTGTTCTCCTTAATACACGTGTTATCTCCCTTGAAAGATTATGAGCTTCTTGAGGATATGCACTTAGGCACCTATCTGATCCATCCCTGATACCTAGCATAGTTCCCATAAGCACTGAATAAATGTTTGTTGATTGATTGAAGCATTGGGATCCACTGGAGGGCAGAGAGCAGCAGGAGCAAAGCCATATTTGGGCAATGTCTGCAGAATCAAAAGAGAAGTCGAGATGATGGAAAGAATGTGGGCCAGGTTTGAGTGGTAGAGCTTATTGGGTTGCATCCTTCTTGGGACCTTGTTGTCATGGGGGCATAAAAACCCCCCACAACTTTAAGAGTCATAGGTACCAGGTTCAAATCCTGACCCTGTTACTGATTCTCTACTGATACCTTTGGGTCAGTCATTTTCTCTCTGTCTCAGTTTCCTTATCTATAATGATGATCCCTGCCCAGCTACCTTCAAAAAAAGTTGCACAAGGAATGAAGAAGAAAATAAATGTGTTTGAACAAACAAGATTGCTCAGTAGTGTTAGTAAAAATGTCCTGAATTTGGTGTCAGAGGACCTGAGTTCAAATCCTAACTCTGTTATTATCCAATTGATCTTAGACAAGTCACTTCCCTGGGCCTCCATTCCCTTCTCTGAAAAATGAAGGGCTTAGTCTAAATCAAGTATTCCTAAGCTGGGGCTATGAAACTTGTTGGTTTAAAAAAAAAAAAAATTCTTATCTTCAATCTGAGAATCAATACTAAGTATCAGTTCCAAGGCTGGAGAGTAGTAAGGGCTAGACAATTGGAGTTAAGTGACTTGCCTGAGGTCACACAGCTAGAGAGTCTCTGAGGACAGATTTGAATCCAGTATCTCCACTCCTCATTTCATCTTCATGAGTTCAAATCTTACTAATTATATGACCCTGGACAAGTCACTTAACCCCATTTGTCTCAGTTTCCTCATCTATAAAATGAACTAAAGAAGGGAATGGCAAACCACTCCACTATCTTTTCCAAGAAAATCCCAAATGGGGTCTCGGAGAGTAGAACATGACTGAAGCAACTCAACAATAACGATAAATTCTGAGAAAGAGTCTGTAGGCTTCATCAGATCGTCACAGGAGTCCACGACACACACAAGAAACTTAAGAACTGACAGTAACATGTTGAATTTATTATATGTAAATTGTAGATAAGAGAATCAAATAAGAGTGAAAACTTCAACATAAAATCTCCCCCCCTTCTTTGCATATGGATACGTACCCCATTTGTGTGTTCATTAAATTAAAAAAAAAGAACGTTTAATTAAAAAAAAAAGAATCCTTCTCAAACCTCTTTTAGCTGAAATGCTCCAAGTCTATAGACTCCTGAATCCATTGTACCAGGATATGGTGATTTTGGGTCTCTTTTGCTATTTAAATCTGGGGTAGTCATGAGTCTGTAACACAATTCACCCCAGTGGCATTCACTGGTGTCTGCCTTTTAGGGACATCAAGAATACCATATTGCCTAATGCCATTTAAAGAATAATTGTAGGGGCAGTAGGTAGCACAGTGACTAGAGCACCACGTTGGAGGTTGGGAGGACCTGGGTTCAAATTTGACCTCAGACACTTCTTAGCTGTGTAACCTGGGGCAACTCAGGTAACCTCAATTACCATGTCCTTAGAATATTAGGTACTTAATATTGATTCTAAGACAGAAGATGAGTTAAAAAGAAAAAGAATAATCATGGCAATAGGTCAAGTTTATATACCTTTCTACAGGTTACAATATACTGTCTTCAGGTCTTCCTTAAGTGGATCTCAGATCATGTCACATACTCCTGCCCTCTCAGTAAACTCCAATGACTCCCTATTACTACCAGGATCAAATATAAAAATCCATTTGGCTTTTAAAGCCTTCAGAAGCTGGCTCCTTCCGACCTTTCCAGTCTTATTGCACCTTAGTTCCCACTGGGTACTCTGTGATCCAGTGGTGTTGGCCTTCTTGCTGTTACTTGAATGAGCCTCTCCATCTGACTCCAGGCTATTGCACTGTCCATCTCCTTCTTCCTCTCTGCCTCCTGGATTCTTCTGAGCTCCAGCTAAAGTCCCACCTTCTATGATAAGGCTTTCCTGATCTCTCTTTAGGCTCTCACCTTCCCTCTGAGATGATCTCCAGTTTATATGGAATATACATGGTTATACACATACATTCTATTTATTTAGAGTGGATTGCATTAGACTATGAGCTTCTTGAGAAAAGGGATGCTTTCCTGCCTTTCTTTGTAGTCCTAGGACTTAGCCCAGTGCCTGGTATATAGCATATGCTTCATAAATGCTTGTTAACTGACTGACCTCTGTGAAGTTGTTGCAAGTGTATATTAGTCCAGAGGCAACTAAATAGCACTGTGGATAGACAGCCAGACCTAGAGTTAGGAAGACATGGGTTCAAATCTGACCTCAGATATTTCCTAGCTATGTGACCCTGGGCAAGTCACTTAACCTCACTGTCTAGCCTTTGCCAATTCTTCTGTCTTGGAATCAATAAGTATCAATTCTAAGACTGAAGATTAGGGTTATTATTTTTTAATTAATATTATACCTATTTGATAGGGGAGGAAATAAGTTTACATTGGGCATTTGACAAACTCAAGGCCACTTGGCTGAGCTAAGAATTGAATTTGGGTCCCTGGACACCAAAGCAGCACACTAAACTAGACACTGAATGTAACTGGTCCTCCAGGAGGGAAGTGTAAGTTGGAAATGTGAACAGGGTCAGAGAAATCTGCAGATGACAAGCCCCTTCTAGGGATAGGTTTGAAACCTTTTGAGGTAAATGGCACTGAGGGCAACCTTACCTTCCTATGGCCTGCCCCAGCGCCCTGGCAATCCCCCCCCCCCCCCAGCCAGAATGCAGGACTGTGAGAGCAGAGACTCTAGGACTGAACCAGGGGGAACAATTCTTACATTATGTCCTAACTCGGGAATGTTGTCAGCAGGGATGGAAATAGAGTGGGATGCCGGGCTGGAATGCTGAGATTGCAAGTTTCCATCTCACCAGGAGACCCTGCTTTCATTACAAAGAGTGCCTTAACTCTGCCTGAAAGGGACTATGCCAGTTTGGCTGGAGGATAGAGTTTGCACTAGGGGATGATGTGAAGTGCTTGCAAGCCTGGGAACTTCACTGTCTTGGAAGGTACAAGTTGGGGAAATAAATGACACCCTTGCAAATAAGGAACCCGAGTTTACCAGCCTACATTTCCTTAGCAGCCTAACTTCCCTCTAGGAAGTCCACAGAGAGAAAAAAAGAATTCAAATCGAATAACTTTATTAGTAATCTGGCTGATGCATGTATTTGTTACAGAGGCAATCACCAGGGAACTGGTGAAAGAGGAACACTAGAAAGAGTGCTGGACTCAGGAAGATCTGAGTTCAAATATCATTTCAGACACTAGATTTGTGACTCAGGCAAGACACTTAAGCTCTTTCTCCCTCAGTATTCCCATCTGTAAAATAGAGTTAATAATAGCATCTACTTCCCAAGATTGCTGTGAGGATCAAATAAGAATATTTGTAAAGCACTTAGCACAGTGCCTGACACATAGTAGGTGCTTAATAAATATTTGTTGCCTTCTTAAAGAGACAGGGTTATGCTATGGGAGGAAGAAGACTGAGCCTGAGTTTGAATCTTGATTTTGACACTACACTTATTTATAGTTAGGGAACTCTGGGAAATTTTCTCCACTTTTCTGTCTCTCAGTTTTCACTCCTGTAAAATGCCACAATACTTGTATTGACTATCTCCGTGTTGTAAGGAAAATGTTTTTTAAACTACCTTTGTAGAGGCTATATAGAACAATGGAAAGGGCACTAGATTCAAAGGGTTCAAATCTAGTCACTATCACTTATTGTGTGACCTTAGAAATATGACAACTTCCTGAGACCTCCATTTTTTTTACAAAATGAAGAGGTCAGACTAGATGAATCCTAAATTCCCTTCTAGCTCTTAAACCTACAATCCTATGATTTAGAGGACAGCTAGATAGCACAGTGGATAGAGTGCTAGACCTGGATTGAGAGGACCCTAGTTCAAATCCAGTCTCAGCCACTTCCTAGCTGTGTGACTCTGAGCAAGTTACTTAACCCTGATTACCTAGTCCTTTCCACTCTTCTGTTTTAGAATTGGGACTAAAACAGAAGGTAAGAGTCTTTAAAAATCAATCAGTCAATCATATTATAGCCCAAAGCATACAATCCTACCAAGGTTGCGAGGTGGAAGTCACACTAAATGATCTCTTCCAGCTCTTCCCAGTCGTGTTCTTACTTTGTAGAGGACTTTGCAAACATGTTAAATAATAACAGTAAGTTAAGGAGGCTTATCATAGGATCCCAGATCTCCATATGGAGAGAGACCTCAGAGGCCATCTAGGCCAATGTCCTCATTTTATTGATGGGGATACTGAAGCCCAGAGAATTTAGTGGACTTGTCCAAGGTCACATGGCTCATAGGCATCTAAGCAGGAGTCAGACTTAGGTCTTCTGGCTCCTTTCATTGTATTCCACCTGTGCTATTGTTGTAACTATTTTTATCTTATTTTGTTATTTTCCAAAATCCCTACCTTCTTCTTAGTATCAATTCTAAGACAGAAGAGAAGCAAAGGCTAGGCAACGGTTGTTAAGTAATTTGCCCAGAGTCACACAGCTAGGAAGTGTCTGAGGCCAAATTTGAACCCAAGTCTTTCCAACTCCAGGCCTGGCCACCTAGCTGCCCATTGCTGATTTTAAAAAAAGGAGCATTTGAGGCCATCTTCAGATACTCCCTTTTTTGATGGAATCACTCCCACGTTGAAAGCTTCTGGGTCTAATCCTCTCCCAGATCTGTTTTTTGGCAGCTAGGGGGATTGGGGCGCTCTATTTCTCCTTCTGTGACACAGAGTAAAAAAGAGTCTGGCCTTCGCCCCAGGCTGGGCTCGAGGTAGGATGGGGGTAGGAAGGACAGAAGCTGGCAACCCTAGGTCTTCAATAGAAGAAGGTGCTAGGGGAGGTGGGGCAGGATTGTGTGTCCTGGCACAGGGGGAAGTTAGAAGCTAGAATGGCAATGGGTTTGGTGTGGGGGAAGGAAAGAAGTCCAGGGTGGGGGGGTCTTGGCAAACCTGTGTGGGAGTTTAAGATCTGAATAGAAGAGAGTGCAGAGCTTTGGATGTGTGAGGCATGATTGGCACCACAAGTGAGAACAGGCAGGGGGAGAAACTCATGGTGTTCTCCTGTCTTACTTCCATCTTGAATGGGACAAAGAAATGCTAAGGCAAATGGGAGTCCTGCTAGCTGTTCAGCTGTCATGCCTGAGATGTCTCTGCAGTTCCTAACCCAAAGTTTACTTTGGTGTGTTGCAGAAATAGAATCTAAAACCAATATTAAACTACTGAAAAGGAGCCACCAGGGCAGGAATGATTTCTTTTTTTTTTTGTCTTTATATAGATACATGCAGCTCCTAGCACAATGCCAGGCAGATGGTAGATGGATAATAAATGGTTGTTGAAATGCCCAATATGGAAATATATTTTTCATGATAATACATGTGTGACCCAGATCAAATTGCTTATCATCTCTAGGAGTGGGGGGAGGGAAGGAAGGGAGGGAGACAATTTGGATCTTATAAATTCAGAAAAGATATGTTGAAAAACATTATTATGTGTAATTGGGAAAATAAAATATTTTCAAGAAAAAAAGTAAAGATTGATTGATAAAAAATGCTTGTTGATCAATTAATTGTCTATTACTATTGTGTAGTGGATTTGGATGAGAACCTTGGTCCAGGTTCTGGTTTTGCTACTGACTATTTCTGTGCCAGCCGTGATTGCTCTTCTTATGTGACCTTGGGCCAGTTGCTTCATCTCTCTTGTCATTTGTTCTCTTCCTTATAAAATGACATGGTTGAAGTAGAGCAATGGTTCTCATCAGGAACTGTGGATAGATTTTAGGGCAACTGTCAACTTAGAGGGGAAAAAATTACATCTTTATTTTTCAATTTTGAATGCAAAAATAACAGTAAAGCAACCACATTCTGACAAGGGATCTCTAGGTTTCTCCAGGCTGCCAAAAGAATCCATGACATGATCAAGGTTAAGAATCTTTGAATCAGGGGCAGCTAGTTACCACATAGTGCCAGGTCTGGAATTCAGAGGGCCTGGGTTCAGATATGGTCTCAGATACTTCCTAGCTCTGTGACTGTGGGCAAGTCACTTAACCTCAATTGCCTATCCCTTACCATTCTTTTGATTCTAAGACAAAAGGTAAGGGTTTAAAAAAAAAGAATCCTTGGGCTAGAGCTATATTGGCAAACCTATGGCACACATGCCAGAGCAGGCTGCTCTCCTCTACATCTCCACTGTGCCTTTTTTCAAATCATCCACCCCTCTGCCCAGCAGCTCAATGGGAACACTTCCTCCCTCCCCTGTCTGGGGTAATGGGGCAGCTCACATGTGGTGTGAGGGTGAAATTTGGGCACTTGGTCTCTAAAAGGTTTGCCATCACTGGACTAGAGTATCACAAAGAGAAATCTTCTAGTTCTAACATTCTAGGTGACTATCTTGGTGAATAGTATCAATAGGCATGGAAACAAATTCTACTTCTTCTTGGCTTTTTAAATACTCAACTGCAAAACTAGGTCAGGGCACCTGAGGCCTTGTTTAGGGCACTGAAATTTAGAGTGTGCCAACTGTACTTGCAGTTCTTCATCAGTATAGAAATGGTTGAGTTTAGTACCTAATTGCCAAGAATAAAAAGTTAAATTAGGAGGCTAGTGTATGACATACTCCTTCCTCTAAATATTCTTCCCCATTTTTCATTCCCCCAACTTTGAAGTAGGCTCCTCAATGGTGACTGCACAGTAACCCTCTCACTCTCTTATAGTTGATAAATTTGTTTTTAAAAACTGATTTTAGAGCATGTTTTGAGCTATTTGCCCTAAGTATAAAAAAAATGTTCATTATAGCTCTCTCTAACTCAAATATGGATATAGCATGGGCATTGGACTGGGACCTGTTAGATCTTGTTCTAGTCCTGATTTAGGCTTTAACTCACTAAAATGACTTCTGGCAAATGACTTCCCTTGTATGAGCCTCAGTTTTCCCATCTGTAAAATGAAGAAGTTGAGCTAAATAACCTTTAAGGCCCTTTTCATTCTGGACATTTTATGATTCTAAGTTGGATTCCATTTAAGCCCAAAGCTTAGCCTTTGATCTGATGAGAAGAGGACCAGTTCTTCTAGGATAATGTTTGGTTCTCAGGCCCACATCCAGCCACAAATTCATCTTTGAGTGTGAATGCTCCAGATTGCGTTAGCCTTCCCCTTTTGTCACAGACTTAGTTTTATCGTTTGGGACCTTAGACAAATCACATTTCTTGCCTGGGCTTCTGTTTTCTCTTCCATAAACAGGGTCTAAATGACTTCTTGCTCTGATACTCCATGTTCTAAGATACAGGCTTATTAATGCTGGGATAGAAAATAGCAGGATTTACTCTTGTGAATAAATTCCATTTCATGATGAACCCTTTGATTCCAGCTTTGATGGAACCCCACACCCTGCTGGGGATGCAAGACTAAAATAACTCTATCAGGGGTCCAAAATGCAGTGAATTAGACTTCTCTCCCGCTGTCCCTTAGATTCTAAGGCAATCAACTCCAAGCTGAGCCTTAACTCATACAATGTTAGAGGATAGAGAACATTTGGTGTAAGTTCCTCCTTTCACAGAGGAATGAACAGCAGCAGAGACAGGAAGGGACCTGCCCAAAGTCACTCAGTCCACAGTAGAGCCAGGATTAAAAGTCAAGTTGCCAGGTTCCCCATCCAGCCTCTATATCAGTCTCCTGCCACAAAATTTCTGTAATTGAAGAATGTTTGAAAACATAAATAAAAATGCAATACAATGTAGAAAATGCTAATTTGTGGTTTCCCAAGTCAATATGCGTCCACAGAGATAATTTCTAATTTAATTTGACACTACTGCAGATTGAATAGTATCATTCTCCCCCTCCTAGTGAATGGTCACCTATGTAAATGGAGCCTTGTTTTTATCACTAGTTGTCCCCAATATCCCCAAACTGATGAGGAAATTATTCATCCTGATTACTGAACATGACTCTCTCAAATTCAGTTAGATGATGGATATAGAGCTGGCACTCAGCCTTCTGCTCAACTGTATAGGGAAGACAAAGGTCTTTGACAAAATTCCTGCCACTCTCCAGCAGGGAAGACTGTGCACATCCATAAAACGATTAGAATTGTAATATAAGATGGAACAACAATATTTACTTCTTTGAGGGGAGGCAATAGGATATTAAGGAAAGAACAGTCAGAGAGCCTGGGTTCCAAGTCTTTTCTCTGGTGCTTATTCCTGGTGTGACTCTGGGAAGGTCATTTCACTAGTCTAGATCAGAGCTTTCTCACCTGTGAACTAAAGGGGTGAATAGGATAACCTGGGAGGTTTCTCCTGCTGAGGCTTTGATCCCAAGTTCACAGGTCTATGGCAGGTGCTAGGCATCGGCTTGGCATTTGTCTCCTGGAATTTATAATCTAGGACCACCATAATATGCCAACACCGATGATTCTATTAGGTTTTGGTTCCCCCCCACCCCCACCCCCGCACATTCTAGTTGTGCCCAATGAGTATGGGGAAGAAGGAGTCAGAAAAAGCTGAGCAAAATGATTCCAGGCCAGTGTGGTCAGAGAAAACCTTGGAAATGTGACTGAGCTGGCGGTAAAGGATGAACAAGACCGGTTCGGGAGGAACGCAGAGACTGGGGGGTATTTCCAGGGCAGGCAGTGTGCATTTACTAAGTTCCTACCGTGTGCCAGCCCCTACAACAATCCCCCGGGACCTGAAACAAGGCAAAATCAGTTCCTGCCCTTGCGAAGGGCTCCCAGTCTGATGGAGAGTCGTAGAGAGCTGAGTGGACAAAGTTACGAAGATGAGAATAGTCTGTTTGGGCTGGAGAGGAGCTAGGGGTTGGGTGGCTAGCAGGTGAGATGAGAGAAAGTTGGGCTTCGTGGGGCTGCCCCTGGAGGGCAGCTACCAGCTGGCAGGAGCGTTTGTCCCTCTTCCTACATACCACATCCCCGGGGCTAGGGAGAGGAAGAACTTGGACCTTCCCAGACTCGGAAAAGTCTGCGGAAACTCCTTGTGTCCGCATCTCAACTACCCCTTCTGGTCGCAGGGCCTGTAGCTCCTTGCGCTTTCGTAAACAATCCTCTACTTTCTTCCCGGGTCCCAGCTCGAAGGGTAAATAGGCCTGCTTAATTCATGGGGACACCTGACTGTTTAGCAAGTGACTGCTTGCTGTTCCCCCTCCAGGGAGTAAGATCCCATTTCATAATCCAGCCAAACAGGACGCCGTGCACAGAATTGCATGAGAACCCGCTGAGCGTAAAGGATTCAACCTAGAGGGATCAGTATGCAGCACACAAGGCTGGGTCCCCGCGGGCCGCCAAAGTGCGGGATCATGGGGTGTCTGAACTGAAAGAGAGCTTGGAACACAGAGGCTTTGGGCTCTCAGCAGACCAGGTGGAATGCTACAAATATTCATTCGCTGACTCCAGGGTCATCAATTTAGCTACGACATGGTTTCTGGCCTCATAGTGTTTACAGTCTAACAGGGACAAAACACAAACATTGGGAACTATAATCTACAATGTATACACGCACACTTATATACAGTGTGGATATAGTATATTCATTGTACATAATATAATACAGTATATGTAGTACACATTGTATATAATAGACAATGTACTACATTGCATATAATATACATTATATATGGCAATGTGAATCATATAATATATAACAATATACTACATTGTATATTATATAATCTGTATATTATATACTATGTACAATGTATATAATACAACACATTATATACACTGCATTTAATATATTGTATATTATAAAATGTTTGTGAGGTACAAGGGGAAATATTGCTGTTGATTAAGCAAGAATTTCTGGATGGGATGAGTTGGACTTTAAAGAATTCAACAAAGAAAAGGGGGAAAGAAGACATTTCCATTGTAAGGAACAGCCTGAGTAAAGCTGTAGAAGTAGATCTTTGTGTACTTTTGGGGGGATGGAGAGTGGCTTAGTCTCACTGGACCCTAGAATTCATGGAGAGGCAGAGCATTGACTAGCAATTTTGGTGCCTAGGTTGAGATCAGAAGACCTCTGGGAGAAATATATTCTTTCAATTTTTTTTCCAATTACATGCTAAAATTTTTAAATGTTTTTTTGAGTTCCAAATTCTCTCATTCCTTGACTCCCCTTTCCCTTTCCTGAGAAGGCAAGCAATTTGATATAGGCTATATATGTGCAGTCATGCAAGACATATTTCTATATTAGTCATGTTGTGAAAGAAAACAGAGACCAAAAAACAAAACAAAAACAATTCAAGAAAAATAAAGTAAAAAATAATATTTCTATTTGCATCCAGACTCCACCAGTTCTTCTTCCTTTTTAAAAAATCCTTATCTTCTACCTTAGTATCATTTCTAAGACAAAAGAGAAACAAGGGGCTAAGCCTCTGGGGTTAAGTGACTTGCCCACAGTTATGCAGCTAGGAAGTATCTGAGGTCAGATTTGAACCCAAGTGCCTCCAACATCACCCCTAGCACTCCATCCACTGTGCTCCCTTTCCTTTAGTTCTTTCTTTGGAGGTAGATAGCATTTTTCATCATAAGTCATCTGGAATTGTTTTAGATACTTGCACAGCTGAGAATAGTTGTCATTTACAATTGATCATTGTATAATATTGCTGTTATTATGTACAATGTTTTCCCAATTCAGCTCACTTTACTTTGTACAAGTTCATGTAAGTCTTTCCAGGTTTTTCTGAAATTATCCTGCTCGTAATTTCTTATATCACAATAGTATTCTACCACAATCATATGCCACAACTTGTCTAGGTATTCCCCAACTGAAAGATATTCCCTCAATTTCTAATTCTTAGCCACCATAAAAAGAACTGATATCAATATCTTTGTAAAATGGGTCCTTTTCCTTTTTTCAGATATTCCCTTATTTTAAAAATATTTTTAAATTTTTATTTTAAAATTTTTCCATGGTTACGTGATGCTTGTTTTTCCCTCCCCCCCTCCCAGAGTTTTCAAGCAATTCCACTGGGTTATTTCTATATTGTTCATTTTTGCAATAGCACAATCTTTTAAAACCCAAACTCCCAATCATATATCCATACAAACAAATTATTCAACATATGTTTTCTTCTGGATTTCTACTCTCACAGTTCTTTCTCTCAATGTGGATAGCATTCTTTAAAAAAAAATGTCCCTTTGGTATACAAACCTCGTGTTACTCAGCCATAGAGTTGGCACAGTTATTATAGCCTTTTTGGTATAGTTCCAAATTGATCTTCATTATGGTTGCAATAGTTCACAACTCTACTAAAAGTGCTTTAGAGTCCCAATTTCCCCCTACCTCTTCCAACATTTATCATTTTCCTTTACTGTCATAATAGCCAATCTGCTAGGAGTGAGGTGGTTCCTCAGAGCTGTTTTGCTTTGGATTTCTCTAATTAACGATGATTTAGAGCATTTTTTCATATGACTATAAATAGCTTTGATTTCTTCCTCTGAAAACTACCTATTCATATCCTTTGACCATTTTTCAATTGGGGAATAACTTGTATTTTAATAAATTGGATTCATTTCTCTCCATATAGTATTACTTATTATGTACTTTCTTTGTGGCAGATGCTGTACTAAGCACTGGGGATACAAAGTAAAATTTTAAGTGTCTAGGAGTTTACATTTTAATGGGAAAGAATACATATATAAATAAGTAGGAGATATATACAGAATAGTTACAGGTAAATGGAAGGGGAAAATAGGAGCCCAGATTGGAATATTAAGAATGATGCCATGGGGGCAACTGGGTAGCTCTGTGGATTGGATTGAGAGCCAGGACCAGAGATGGGAGGTCCTGGGCTCAAATCTGGCCTCAGTCACTTCCCAGCTATGTGACCCTGGGCAAGGCACTTAACCCCCATTGCCTAGACTTTACCACTCTTTTGCCTTAGAACCAATACACAGTACTGATTCTAAGATAGAAGGTCAGGGTTAAAAAAAAAAAAGAATGATGCCAGATTGTGAAGGGATTTGAAAACCAGGTAGAGGAACTTGAATTGTATTTTAAAAATTAATTAAGAATATTTTCCCATGATTACATGACTCATGTTCTTTCCCTCCCCTCTTCCCTCCCCAACTCCTGGAACTGACGAGCAGTTCCACTGGGTTATACATGTATCATTGTTCAAAACCTATTTCCGTATTATTCATATCTGCAATAGAATGATCATTTAAAGCCAAAACTCCAATCGTATCTCTGTCGAGCCATGTGATCAATCCTATGTTTTTCCTCTGCGTTTCTGCTCCCACAGTTCTTTCTCTGGATGTGAATAGCATTCCTTCTCATAAATTCCTCTGGACTGTCCTGGATCATTGCATTGCTGCTAGAAGAAAAGTTTGTTACATTTGATTGTGCCACAATGTATTAGTCTCTGTGTACAGAGATTTGTTCTCTTGTTGAATTGTATTTTGAAGATAATAGGGATCCACTAAAGATTTTTGAGCAGAGGAGTAAGTAACATGATCAGATCTGGCAAAAGTATCTCTTAAAAGATGTACCAAAGTAGAAAGCAAAAGTTGAAAGTCTTGTCAAAAGGCTACTCTCATAGCTAAAATGGGTGGTCATGAGGGCTAATTCTTGGTGGGTACGGCAAGAATAGAGAAGAGGAGACCGATATGAGGGATGCTAAGAAGTAGTAGGAATGATATTCCTTCGTAAATCTTTGTAAGTGATTAGATATGAGAAATGAGGAAGAAGAAAGAGTCAAAGATTAACTTAAATGATAAAGCTTATGTCATGGAAGAATTAGAAGAGAAACCAAGAACTGTTCATAGCTATGACTAGAACCAAACAGGATAAAGGCTGTAACAAGAGATACAATCGGTCATTTCAGTTACATGAAATTGAAAGGTCTTTGTATGAACAAAATTAATGCAGTAGGTAAAGAAGAGAAGCAATAACTGGAAAAAATATTAGATCAACTGCCTCTGATAATGGCCTGATAGCTAAGATATACTGACAACTAATGAATAAATGAAAAAGCTGTTTTTTGAAAGAAAAAGTCAATGGATATGAACAGACGGTTATTAAAAGAATTTCAAAAGATTAACAACCATATGAAAGAATGCTCCAATAACTTATAAGAGAAAGAAAAAAAGCCCTCTAAGGCTTCACCTTCCGCTCAGGAAACTAACAAAGCTGATAAAAGATGGGAACAGTTAAAGGTAGAGAAATTAAAGAAAAATGAACACACCATTGCATTAATTACTAATGACCTATAGCTGGAATTGTGAATTGGCCCCATCATTCTAGAATTCTGTGAAGAAAATGATTAAAATGTCCATATCGTTCGATTCCAGCATCTCATGCTTAGAAACATACTCACAAAGAAGCAAACAAGAATAGGCCCAATTCTTCACCATATTTATAGCAGGACTTTTGTAATAGCAAACAACTGGCACCAAAGTAAATGTTTGTTAATTGAAGAATTGACTGGACAGATTGTGGTTTGTGAAAGTGAAAGTACTGCAACAGTTTGTTGTTATTCAATTGTCAGTGGTGGCCTCACTTTTCCTAACCCCATTTGAGGTTTTCTTGGCAAAGATACTGAGGTAGCTTGCCATTTCCTTCTCTAGCTAATTTTACAGATGAGGAAACTGAGGCCCACAGGGTTGTGACTTGCCCAGGGTCACAGTGTAAGTGTCTCAGGTTAGATTCGAACTCAGGAAGAGGAGTCTTCCAAATTTCAGGCTGGACACTATACAATGAACCATATAAGAAACTATGAACTTGATGTGTTCAGAAAGGCATGAGAAGATTTCTATGAACTGATGCAAAACGAAGAAGGCACAACCAGGAAAACAATATATTCACTGATGCAACATTGCAAATGGAAAGAAAAATCACAAAATGATCAAAACCAAATGTTTTGAAATGAAAATGAAAAGAGAAGAAGACACATCCTCTTATGTCTTTGTAGAGATGGGAGACTGCAGGTTGAACACTGTATGTGATGTCAGATTTTCTTCAATATTTCTAAGTTTTGACGAACTCTTCTCCCACTTTTTTATTCTTTGCTAAAAGGGGGCTACTCTCTGGAAGAGCAGAAGGGGAGAAATGAGATGATGATAAATGTTCTCTACCTTGAGAAATGAAGGTGTGAAAACAAAAGCCCAATATGGAAGGAATGGTGGTGTGCTACTAGCAAAAATAATGAAGAAAGAAGAACAAATTAGATATTGAACATGTTGAGTTTGAAATGGTGATAGAGTATTCAGGTGGAGACATCCTATAGATTGTAAGAGCTATAGATACAGAAATCAGGACTGGAGATTATGAATTTCATCTACACAGAGGTGGTATTTGCCACTGTAGAGGTGAATGATGGGGGCAGGTATGTGGCTCGGTGGATTGAGAACTAATCCTAGAGATGGGAGGTCCTGGATTCAAATCTGACCTCAGACACTTCCCAGCTGTATGACACTGGGCAAGTCATTTAATCCCCATTGCCTCGCCCCTACCTTGGAACCAATATACAGTATCAATTCTAAGATGCAAGGTAAGGGTTTAAAGATAATGATAATAATAATAATAACTCACATTTATTTTAAGGTTTGCAAAATGTTTTCCTTACAATGGCCCTGTGAAGTTTGTTTTGTAAGTATTATGCCTTTTTCACAGATGAAGAAGCTGAGGCTTTTAATTCACAGGAATTTGTCATCGGTTAAATCTGCTCAATTCCATCCTTTCCCCCAATGATTCTGAACATCCCTGAATTAGAAGAGAAATGATATGAAGATTACCCAAGAATAGGGATATGTAGGACAGGAACAGGAAAGTAAGTGATTCTAGGGTAGCTAGTGAAACATTAAAGCAGGAATCTGATGTAGATATAAGTGAATCTAGAGTTGGGAGAGAGATTAAGAGACTAGGGTTGGGTCAAGAGATCAGAGGTCATAATATAGATAAAGGGTAGGCTTCCTAGGAATGAAGAATTGGGAGAAGTTGAAGAATGGGAGGGTGTGACTAGAGACTGGAATTTCAAAGTTTAAGTTCTTGGAGATGGTTCAGTTCTAAGAAATATTTCTAAGGTGGAAAACCTTGTAAATCTATGATGGCATGGGTTGTAGAAGGAAGTTACTACAGGCAATGAGATTTTATGGTCCAGTTGTTAGAAGGGTCATCAACTGGACACTTCTAAGGATGAAGAAAAGAGATAGGTTAGAGAAAGAGAGACCGTGATCCAAGCACTAAACAAGAAAATACAGCATAGATTGGAGCAGCTAGATGGCACAATGGATAGAGTACCAGCCTGGAGGCAGGAAGATCTATCTGGGTTCAAATCCGGTCTCAGATACTTCCTAGCAGTATGACCCTGGGCAAGTCACATAACCCCCATTGTCTAGGCCTTATTGCTTTTTTTTTGTTTTAGAATTGATAAAACAAAAGGGGGGCATCTGGGTAGCTCAGTGGATTGAGAGCTAGGCCTAGAGATGGGAGGTCCTGGGTTCAAATCTAGCCTCAGATACTTCCAAGATGTGTGACCCTGGCCAAGTCCCTTAACCCCCATTGCCTAGCCCTTACCGATCTTCTGCCTTGGAGCCAATACACAGTATTGACTCCAAGATGGAAGGGAGGGGTTTTAAAAAAAAAAGAACTAGAAACAACCTTAGAAATCATCTGGCCCAGTGGTTCTCCAAGTCTGGTCTCTGAGACCCTGTTTTCATAATAATACTAAGACCTTTAATTTCAAATTTGGTAAATATTGATAGTTAAAACTCAAATGAACCAAAGCCTTCTGAGGAGTCCTCAATAACTTTAATGGCTGGTCTAGTCCATCCCTTTCTATAAAAGGTTCAGCTTTTTGCAAAAGACTCAAAGAAGGGACGTTATTCATTCATGGTTATAAGCAAGTCAAAAGCAGAGCTAGGACCAGAAGCCAGGGCTTCACACTCTCAGACCAGTGATCTCTTCCTTGCACAAGACTGCTTCAATGCTCTGATGTTAAGGGATCCAAGTTAGAATGAGCAAGACCGGTTTTCTCATTTAAGCAAGTCCTGTAGGTCCATGTAAACACTCACCTTTGCTCCCTTTTAGCCCTGTAATATCCCTTATCAGCAACAGGACCCTAGGGATTCAGTTTCTGTAGCATTGAATGCTACATACTGCCTGAATTAGTGGTTAAAGAAGAAGTACAAGAACCTTAATCCATTTGGGCGCCATGATACACTTGATCCCAGAAGGTGTGAGAGCAGGAGTTTGAAACTTGATCAAATGTTTTTATCTCCTCTTCCCCCAGTGTAGGCACTGTGGGCATATAAGAATTATAGCTTGGGGGCAGCTGGGTGGCTCAGTGGATTGAGAGCCAGGCCTAGAGATGGGAGGTCCTGGGTTCAAACTTGGCCTCAGACGCTTCTCAGCTGTGTGGCCCTGGGCAAGTCACTTGACCCCCATTGCCTAGCCCTTACCACTCTTCTGCCTTGGAATCAATATACAGTATTGACCCCAAGATGGAAGGTAAGGGTTTTAAAAAATAAAAATTAAAAAAAATTTTTAAATAAAAAAAATCATAGCCCAATTGAACCTTATAGATATAGACAGAATAGATTCCCTTCTTAATTTAGCTCAAATTCTGTGCCACCCACCCCCAATACTTTGCATTTATTTTATTTTTTCTCAGTAATATTTTATTTTTCCTCAATTAAATGTGAAAATAATTTTTAACTTTTGTTTTTAAAATTTTGAGCCAAATTCTTCCCCTCCCTTCTCTGAGAGGGTAAACAATCTGATATAGATTTTACATGTTTTGCATTTTATATATTTATATATATATATTTAACCCCTTGCCTTCCATCTTAGAATCAATACTAAGTATTGGTTCTAAGGCAGAAGAATGGGAAGGGCTAGGCAATGGGGGTGAAGTGACCTGCTCAGGGTCACAAAACTAGGAAATGTCTGAGGTCAAATTTGATTCCATCTCTAAGCCTGGCTCTCTATCCCCTGAGCCACCCAGCTGTGCCCTATTTTAGATCTATTTTGATGGACTTATCTGTGTAATTGTTATTTCTCAATAGAATATGAGCTCCTTGAAGGCAGGAACTATTTACATTTTGCCTCTCTATTTGTAGCATCCAGCACAGTACCTGACATATAGTAGGGGGTCTAATAAATGTTTGTTGAATAAATAAATGTCAGTGCTAAAGAGAGCTGGAAGGAATTGCAGACTGCAGCATGCCAGCCTTGGACGGGTCCTTTCTAATTGTGTAATCTAACGTCCTCCTTTTAGAGGTGAAGACAGTAGGACCCAGAGCTGTCTGAGGTCATGCAGCCAGTGGAGAAAGAGAAGATGGAGCTTTTGCCCTTCAGAAGCTTGCAATGTTGTTGGGAAGGCGAGACTCCACACATCCAAAGCTGAATGAGAGGAAATTGTGCATGATACTAAATACTAAGTTAGGGGGTGATCATTCCAAATGAGTTCTTATGAAGGGGAAGCTCAGGAAGGGTCCCAGGAGTGAAGGCGGACTAACCAGAGGAAGTGAGCCTTGAAGGATGGGTAGAATTGGATGCCAAACAAAGGAAGTTAGATCTAACAATGCTCTGAGTGCTGTCATAATGTGGAATACGTAGGAAGGTGGGAAAATTCTCCCTGAGTGTGTGAATAACAATAAAAATTTCAAATAACCTCCTTTCCAGGCATCATTTTGGGGAACATTTTAAAATAAATCCTTTTTGTGGATTTTATCATTTATTTTGAGGCAAATAAGGTTGAGTCATTTGTACAGGGTTATACCATTGAGATTCAAACTCACGAGAATGAATCTTCCTGACTCCAGACCCCAAATTCTGTCTTGAGTCACCAAGCAGTTCCCCCTAACCCCCCACTTCTTTTTTTGCCCAGCAGATTTGTTTATTTCCTTTAAAAGAGAAAAAAGCAAATATGCTAGTTGAGGTTGAGATAGAACCAAGCCCAAGGAGAAGGAAGAGATGACAGGTTTTATAGTATTCTAAGAAATAGGGAAGGGGGTCTTTGGGATTGGTCAACAAGGGAGACAATTCTGCCTAGCAATAGGAGATGTTTACCAGCAACTTGGAATGTAGGACAGTTTGTAACTTTGATAATGAGGAAGAAGATTGCCTTGGTGTTCTCTGCAGGGACTCAGGGACTGTTCAGGGCTGCTCTGAACTAGCAGTTCCTTAAAATCTACACCCTCTCCTGAGACAGGTAGGCAGCACAGGCCTGGAGTCCAGAGGAGCTGGGTTCGTATCTGACCTCAGATACTTCCTAGCTGTGTGACCCTGGGCAAGTCACTTAACTCCTTTTGCCTAGCCCTTCTGTTTTAGAGTTGTTATTAAAACAGAGAGTAAGAGTTTTGTTTTGTTTTTTAATCTACACACCCCAAGCAACAAAGTAGAATAAAATGAAGATTGAATATCGAGTCAGAGGTACTGAGTTCAAACCCCTGATTGTCCACCTACTATCCATGCAATCTTGGATTAACCATTTATTCTCTTTGGACCTTGGTTTCTTCATCTGTAAAATGAAGAGGGTGGACTAATTTATTTGTAAAATCCTTCCCAGTTCTAAATCTATGATTCCATACTATGAAAAGGCAAAGGATATTTCAGAAGAAAATAACTTTCTTTCCTTACTTTCCCTACCAGGAGGTGGATGATGGATCTCTGAGGTGGATGGAAATGAATAACTCACATTTCAATTCTGCTTTGGCTCTTGAGGGACAGGATTTTGGTATTTCCCTTTCTTTTTAAACACTTACCTCCTGTGTTAGAATTAATACTAAGTATCAGTTTCAGGTCAAAAGAGGAGTAAGGACTAGGCAATTGGGATTAAGTGACTTGCCCAAGGTCACACAGCTAGGAAGTGTCTGAGGCCAGATTTGAATCCAGGATCTCCACCTCCAGTCCTGGCTCTCAATTCACTGAACCACCTAGCTGCCCCAGATTTCCCTTTTTCAGATGAATAAGAGAGGTCCTTGTGGAACTGTCCCTGTGGTCTTTAACACCCTGTTACAACCTTAACAAATTTTAATAGGCTTTGCCTGCTTTTCTTGATCGCATTAAGAATGAAAGGCCACTCTCTTCTCCCTGCCTTCCACTTTTCCAGAGGTCTTGGAGGATAAAATCCAACTCCAGGGAGCCAGGATAGTTTAGATGCCATCTGGCGTGGAGGATGCTGGAAGGGTGATGAATTGAAAGATCATTCAAGCTCCCTTAATAAGGAGGACTCACATTTCTTTCTCCCCTTTAAAGTTTACAAAACACTGTCTTCTGAGCACCCCTATGAAACACAGAAGGGGAGAAGGAAAAGGAATAAATATTTATTAAGTACTAACTGTGTGCCAAGCACTGTACTATGCACTTTAAAAGTTTTATTACATTTAATTTTTACAATAGCCCTGGAATGTAGGTACCATTTTTTAATCTTCATCTTATATTTGAGGAAACTGAGGCAGACAGAATTAAAGGGACTTGCTCATATAGCTAGTAAGTATCTGAGACTAGATTTGAACCCAAGTCTTCCTGATTTCAGTCCCAGCCCTCTTATTCATTGTACCTCCTAGCTGCCTGGCTAGGAAAACAAAACTTTTAATCCTCATTTAATAAACAAGGAAAACAGAACCATTTAGATTATTTGCCTCATAAATGTCAGAATGTCATTCATTCATTTATTCAATATTTATTAAGCACCAACAATGTGCAAAGTGCTCTGCTAGGTACCAAGTATTCAAAGATATCTAGGACAGACACTTTGTTCCCAAGAAACCTATAGCAGCATGATAAGAACAGTAATAATAACTCAATTGATAACTCTTTTAATT
The DNA here is from genome assembly GCF_027887165.1 of Monodelphis domestica. Lineage (NCBI taxonomy): Eukaryota > Metazoa > Chordata > Mammalia > Didelphimorphia > Didelphidae > Monodelphis > Monodelphis domestica. The sequence goes on from NC_077227.1 coordinate 507,810,931, forward strand.
TTTTTAAACCCTTACCTTCTGTCTTAGAATTAATACTAAGTATTGGTTCTAAGACAGAAGAGTAGTCTAGGCAATGGGGATTAAGTGACTTGCCCAGGGTCACACCCCTATATAACTTCTAATTTTGCAAAAAACTTTACATAAGTTATTGCACTTCATCCTCACCATAACCCTTGGATCTAAATATTACAGGTATCATTAATACCCTGTTTTACAGATGAGGAAACTTAAGTTCTCAAGAATTTATGGCTACATAGTTAAAAAGTATCAGGGGTAGAATTTGAATCTAGATCTTCCTGTCTTAAAGTCTTATACTCTACAGCCACTATGAGACACTGCCTCTGATAGGGAGGAAAGACATATGCTCAGATAGTTATGATAAAAAGGACAGGATGCATACAATGGAGTTGTCTAAGCAAAGGACTATGGGAAATTTGAGGAGGGAGGGATCATCACCTGATGCTTTCTGGGAAGGCTTCATGGAGGAGTTGGGACCTGAGTTGGGTCTTGAAGAAAGGAAGGAAGGGAGATCAACAGATGGAGATTGCAGGAAAGAGTCCATTCTAGACATGAAAAATGGCAAAGACATATAGAGAAGAGAAGGTGGATCAAGAACACAGGGATAAGGAGTCATCTTTCTGCCTGAGATGGCATGTTGAATATATGGAGCAGGTAATAGGAAATAAAATTTGTTAATACTTTGGGTCCCAATTGTAGAGACCTTAAAATGCCAAAATCATGAGTCTGCACTCTAGTTGATGGGCAATGAGAAGTCTGTGTTTCTGGCAGCTAGGTAGCTCACTGGATAGAGAGCCAGGACTAGAGATGGAAGACCCTGGATTCAAATATGACCTCAGCCACTTCCTAATTGTGTGACCCTGGGCTAGTCACTTAACCCTATCACCTAGCCTTTACTGCCCTTCTGCCTTGGAATTGATTCTAAGACAGAAGGGAAGGGATTAAAAAGAAGATGAAGAGGAAGATGACCAGGATGGTGGTGTGAGTCCTTGGCCAATGCAGTGGTTGTGGTATTATCTGTATATGCAGCTTTTGAAAAGAATCTGATTTGTCTCAGGTAATTTGGGCAGCAAAGTGGATAGAGTGCTGGACCTGGATTTAGGAAGTCCTGGGTGCAAATCCAGCCTCAGATATTGCCTGTATGACCTCAGGCAAGTCTCTTAACTTCAATTTCCTTGATTATAAAACGAGGATAATAATAGCTTCTACCTTGAAGGATTGTTGTAAAGAGTAAATAAGATAATATTTGTAAAAGCACTTAGTGCAGCTCTTGGCACATAGTAGGTACTATATAAATACTCCTTCCTTTCTCTTCTCTTCCCTTCCCTCCCATTGCTTTGCTTCTGGAAAATGGGCTTGAGGTAGGGCATTCCATGCCCGTTTCAGAGAACAGTCAAATGTTAATATCCTGTTCCAGGATGAACTCTTAAGAATGGGAAAGCGCTGGCACTGAACACTCATTAAGCTATGATGAAACTTTTCCTGGGCTTGCCCCTTGCCCTGGCTTTTCCTGGCAGACTTGCACATGCAAGTCCCCTCCTCCGCACCTCCAATGCAGGGACAGCAGCAGCTCTTAGTCAAACTCCCCAGGCTCAGAGCCAGCCAACGTGACCCTTTCCGATTTCCAGTCACTTGTGAATGATTTGTAAAGGCTAAGGCAGCACCATGGGTACCCAGGGGCAGAAGGAGCTCTCCTAATGAGCAGAGCAACCAGCTGGTCATAACATCTGCTAATGAGTCTGTCGGTCATGCTCTCTCTTGGCAGCACTGGCTTGGACCAGTCTGGATCCTTGGTTAGTAGGAAAGGTCCTTGGGGGCCAATTTTACCTGCTACAGAGTCGAATGAACTGTGGAACCATCTACAGGCTCTTCGAGCTCTGACAATCTGTGTTCTAAGGACTATCCCAGCTCATTTTGTGTTCGAGTACCTCCTCGTGCTGACATTTTGGATTCTGGAGCTCTCCCAGTCCTTGGATTCCAACAGACCATTACACTAGAACATGGATGTTTTCCCATTTTCTCTTTATGTCTGCCTCTCTCTTTTCCTGCTTACCTTCTGTCTTAGAATTGATACTGAGTATTAGTTCCAAGGGAGAAGAGTGACAAGAGCTAGACAAATGGAGTTAAGTAACTTTCCCAAGATCACACAGCTAAAAAGTATCTGAGGTCACATTTGAACCCAGAAGCTCCCATTTCCAGGCCTGGCTCTCTACCCAGTGAGCCACCTGGATGCTCCTCCCATTCTCTTTTTAGCCAAGATTCTTAGATCTTAGCACTTTACTTCCCACAAATTAATCCTTATCTGGGGCTGTCTCCAGACTCTCTTAAAGGCAGTCAACTCTTCTTCAGTCAACTGCCAGGATGGGTGCTTTTGGCCTCTACCCCTTATCATCAGTATCATCAACAAACATTTCTTTCTCTTGGCAAGTTCAACTCCTCTAATTTTCCCTTTGGGAGAGCTTTTTCCTTTTTATTATTTAGAAATGCAAGACCATAGAATGGTAGAGCTGGAAGTAATAACAGAACATATTGATTGTCAGGGCTGCAAAATACCTTAGAAATGCTCTAGCTCAACCCCTCTAAAGAGGAAGTCATCTCTTCTTTGTCTCCTTTTTCATTACTATGTAGTGGAACTCTGAACATGCCCTCTGCCAGTGGGAAAGCTGGTGCCAGCCGGGTCTTGATTGTCTGCTCACAACCCTTTAGCTCACACAAAGCTCTTATCACAGACTCCCAATAGGGAGAAGAAAAGTTCAGAATGGGTTGGTGCAGGGGGACATGAAAGGCAGTAGGATATGGGAGGAGAATGAATTCGATTTGTCAGAACCGATTCAGTTTCTGGACTCCTTAGTTTGCGGGAAAATGGGATCTTTATTAAAACCATTACCTTCTATCTTAGTATCATTTCTCAGAGAGGGGAGTGGCAAGGGATAGGCAACTAGAGTTAAGTGACTTGCCCAAGGACATACAGTTAGGAAGTGTCTAAGAGCAGGTTTGAACCCAGGTCCTCCTGACTGGCACTCATTCGACTGTGCTACCTAGCTGCCCCAAAATGACTTCTTCTTATCCTTTCCTCTTTTTCTAGGGAAGGGGGCACTTGGGGAAAAAAATCCAACAACTAGTCCTTGTGGCAGTCTGGCAATCATCTTCCAAGCTCAAAAATTAACCACCTGACATAGCATTTTCCCTTTCCTCTCAGGTCTGCTTTTTCTGCCCCTAAACACTTAGACTTTAATCTCTATGTAATCATGTTTTTTAAATGTCTGAGAGGGATTTAGGTTTAAGAAAAATTATAGACCTCCTTGGAAGAAATGTAGCAAAGTGAAGTGTCAGGAGACTGGGTTCAAAGTCTTGTGACCTTGTGCAAGTCACTTCCCTTTTTGGACTCAGTTTGGCACTCTGTACAATGAAGCCATTAGATGAGATGACTTGTAAGGTCCTTTCAAATGCTAATATTCTGAGTTCTAAGATTCCTTCCAGTTCTAGTATTCTTTATTCTTTGGTCCCATCTAACTGTGACATTTGAGGTTCTAAGGTACCTTCTGTTTCTACCATTCTTTGTTCTATACCTTCTGTCTCCAACTAAGTTCTGCATTCAAAATTTCTTTCTAGCTCTGACAATCTATGTTCTATGTTCCAAAACTTCTTCCAATACTGATTTTCCATGATTCTAAGTGAGAACAGCTTTCTTTTTTTAAAACTTTCTTTAAAATGATGAACTTAGCAATCATTAAGCATAAACATATAAAAAAAGAAGAAAATGGTTATATATGAAACTATGAGCTTGTTACATGGAGTTTTTTTTTTTACAAGGGTACATTAAATTTAATGGAATGACAAAATTACCTTTCATGCCCCCTTCTGCTCTTCTTTTTGTTTTCTTCAATGTATTTACAAAATGTTTTATTGGAGGTATTTTCCTTCCTTCCTTCCTTCCTTCCTTCCTTCTTTCCTTCCTTCCTTCCTTCCTTCCTTCCTTCCTTCCTTCCTTCCTTCCTTCCTTCCTTCCTTCCTTCCTTCCTTTCTTCCTTCCTTCCTATTATTTGATGTTTCCATTAGAAAGTGATTAGGTGACCAGTTCAGTTAAAATGATAAGTGGAAATGTTCACCACCACTGAAGTCTAGAATGCCATATGGGTTGCCATCTGGGGTTCTCTGCACCTAAAAGTCCAATCTTGGATTATCTTTTAGAGAACCTAGGAAGGAGGCAGGGATTCTTAGTGCCAGTGATAAGCTCAGGATAGGTGATAGAGCTGCTCTAGGGCCACCCAGTGAGTCAGCACAGAGAAAATAATGGATAAGAAATCTGATTCTAGGATGCCTAGTTATGACCTTCGCTTGTTCAGGAGATATCTTCTCAGTGAAGAGGCTAGATGATCCTGTCACCAAAAGCCAGTGCCAGTCTCTGCCCTTGAAGGGCCTGGGAAAGGCTGAGGGACAAAAGGAGCTGATCAGAAGAAGGAAGGGTACAGCTTTTGTTAATTCCAGATTAGTTGCCTTGGACAGCTTTCTGGTTTATACTCCCAAATCCTCTGTGAGTCTGGATTCTCTTCTCCATGGGAAGCCCTGAGAGGGCTGGGAAGCTATGTGGGGGTCACCATGGCCATATTCCAATTCCTAATCTGCTCATGAAGACAAACTCTCCAGACCAACTCATAATAGCCTAAGTTGGAGCAAAGGGGTCATTGGCACCATCAACAAGGGATAGAGATGTTGTAGTGTTAGAGAAAGAGACCTAGAGTGATTCAAGCAGAGCCAGGTTCAAGTTCTGACTTTGTCAATAACTTGTTGCATGCCCTTGGGCATGCCAATTTTCATATGTAGGCCTCAGTTTCCTCTTCTGTGAAATGAATGGGTCAAACTGAATTTCTAAGGTTCTTTCTGGCTTTAGAGCATTCTTTGTTCTAAAAGTCCCTCCCAATTTTAACTTTTTACAGTTTAAGGTCCCTCTCAACTTGACTTTCTGCATTCTAAAGTCCCTTCCAAATCTGACATTCTATGATCTAAGGTCCCTTCCAGTTCCAAAATTCAGTGTTCTATGATTCCTTCTAGATTCAGCATTTTATGTTCTTAGATCCCTCCTCACTGTCTATATTCTAAGGTTCTTTCCAGCTCCAACATTCCCTAGTGTATTGTTCCTTTGATTTCCAGTGTTCTTTTTTCTAAAATTCATATGAATCCTATCTTTGTTCTAAGGTGCCTTCTAACTCCTCAGCTCTAACAATCTGTGTTCTAAGAGACCTTCCAGTTATGACAAGAATTCTGTATTTTATGCAAGCTTCCAGATCTGTTTTTCTATGGCCTCTGATCCATAACACCCTTTACATTTGTGTCTCTTCTTGCAGGAAGGAAAATGCCTCTTTGTCATCCTGCTGATGGCGCTCTACTGGTGTACAGAGGCCCTGCCCTTGTCAGTGACTGCTCTGCTTCCCATCATCCTCTTCCCCTTCTTGGGTATCTTGCCCTCCAGCAAAGTATGCCCCCAGTATTTCCTGGATACCAACTTTCTCTTCCTCAGTGGGCTAATCATGGCCTCTGCTATTGAGGAGTGGAACCTGCATCGAAGAATTGCACTAAAGGTGCTGATGTTTGTTGGCGTCCAGCCAGCCAGGTAATAGGCCATCCCTTCCCAGATGTAAAACCTTACTCATGGCCCTTCTGGGCAACACAGCCTGATTGAAAGAGTTCTAAACTCATCCACTGAATGGTTAGTACTGAATAGTGCCTTTGGGCAAACACCTTAAGCAATGTGGGTGTTATTTATCACATATGTTAAATAGGCATCATCAACCCTGGGCCAGCCTGCATTACAGGTTTGTTGCAAGGATCTAACATTCTAATGTCCTATACCTAGTGATGGTGAACCTTTTAGAGACTATGTGCCATACCGCACCCTTACCCCAGTCAGGGAAGGGAGGAAACACTTCCATTGGGATGCTAGGGAGAGGGGCAGGTGATATGAAAATATGTCTGAAGGCACAGTAGAGAGCAGAAGAGAACAGCTCCACCCAAGTCTCTCTGACTTTCTAGTAATGAACTGAATGCTGGTGAGTGATAGGCATGCAAGCCCACAGAAAGGGCTCTCTATGTCTTCTTTGGCATGCATGTCATAGGTTCACCATCATGCTTATGCTAACTTAAAAAAAATCACAAGAATCCACTTAAACAGTGGGGCACAATATCAGAGCAATAGTTCTCAAAGTGTCATCTGGTGAACTTTGGAGGTCCCTGAGATGCTTTTAGAGGGTCAGCAAGGTCAAAACTATTTTTGTAATAGTAAAAATATGTTTAAACTTAAAATATAGTAAATATTGATAGATACAACTGTATAAAGGGGTCCTTGATAATTTTTAAGAATGTAAATGGGTCCTGAGACCCAGTTTAAGAACTGATGTTTTAGAAAATAACAATAACTAATATTCATATAACACTTTTTTTAGGTTTACAAAGCATTTTAAATATATGCTCTCATTTGATTCTTATCTGAAAGCTATGAATTAGGTGCTATCATTATCCTTATTTTAAAGATAAGGAAACTGAACCTGAGATAAATTGAGTGACTTGCCCAGAGTCCCAAATCTGGTACAGCTGGGTCTTGATTAATATGTATAATGAAGGCTATGCAGTGGTCATAGATATTTAATTCATCATTATTTGAAATCATAATTATGCAAGATATGGTCATTGGTTCCAACTCAATGGGAATATGCAGTTCAGTTTTGATTTCGGTAGTAACTTTGTGGGGTTGGTTATTCTTTCTCTTTGAGGACCCAGCTATTTCTGAGGCAGCATTTGAGCTCAGGCCCTCCTGACTCCCAGTCCAGTGCTCTATCCATACTCTTTCATGCTACTGTCCAAGCTGCACTCAATTATCAAATCATTCAGCAATCATTATCGTGCCTGTTATGTAGTGCCAGGAAATATAAATACAAAGAAATAAATAATCCCTTCTCCAATGGAGTTGCCATTATAAGTATATAGGGTAAAGATCTGAGCAAATTCAAGTATATATATATATATATATATATATATATATTCAAGTTATTAAAAATAAGGTAGTTTGAGAAGGAGACCACCAGCATTTGGGGCAATCAGGACTGGCTTCATGCAGCAAAGGGTGCCTGAGCTTCATCTTATGGGGGGGGGGGGGAAGAAGTGCCTATCGGGCAGAGGAAACAGGACTATAGAGACAAAGCAATCCAAATCTCTCAGTTTAAGTAGAAGGAAAGTGACTTGCCCGTAGTCATACAACTCCTGTAATAAATATCTTCTGAATCATAAGAATCACATGGAGAACCATCCCAAAATAATATATTAAGAGCAGCTCCTATTTGTGTAGAGCTTTAAGACTTGTGAAGCAGTTTGTAAATGTTATATAATTTTATCCCCCCCCCCCCCCAATCAACCCTGGAAGGTAGATGCTGTCATTATCCTCATTTTACAGATGGGTAAACTAAGGCAGATATCGACCAGGTAACTTGTCCAGGATCATACAGCCATTGGGTAAATCTAGATTTGAACTCAAGTCTTCCTGGGTCTAGGTCCAGAGCTCTCTACTGTATATCTTGGCTGCCTCTGATAAATATAAAATAGAAATATGAAATCATATATTGATTTTATAATAAGAATGTTAGTCCTATTATGATGTCCCCCAAACCAGCTTTGTGTATTCCTATATTAGACAAAACTCTGGACTGCATAAACTGTGTCACTGACTCAGGGGGCTTTTTCTGGGCTCCCAGGAGGACTTCGGTGATTTACTTAGTTTCTACTGGGTATATGATTATTGCAAAAGAAGCCACATCCCTTCTCTCTTCTAGGTCTCAGTTTCAATATCTATAAAAGGAAGAATCCTTCCAGTTCTGACATTTTATGATTCTAGTCTCTAATTATTATTAATTCAATAGACACCTATTGTCTGAAGAGCATTGTTTTATGATGGGAATATAGAGATGAATTAGACACAATTTGGATCCTTAAGGGCTGTTGGTGCCACAGTAGCTAGAATGTTGGACCTAGAGTCAGGAAAACTCACCTTTCTGAGTTCAAATCTGCTTTCAGACACTTATTAGCTGTATGACTCTGGACAAGTCATTTAATCCTCTTTGCCTCAACTCTTCATCTGTAAAGATGTGAGGGGGAAGAAAATGGCAAACCCCTCTAGTATCTGCCAAAAAAATGCCAAATGGGATCTCAGAGACAGACATGACTGAAAACCATTGAACCACAACAAATATCCTTAATAGTCCAGCAGAGAAAATAAGAGGTGAACCAATAAATATGATGAATGCTTAAGAGGAATACAAAGTGCCTTGAGGTCAGATGAGAGAGATCACATCCAATTATGGGGACGAAGGAAGTCTTCATTTAAGGGGTGGTGCTACAGGGTAGCCAGGTAGCTCAATGGATAGAGAGCCAGGCTTAGAGACACAAGTTCAAATTTGGTCTCAGGCACTCCTAGCTATATGACCCTGAGCAAGTCACTTAACCCAATTGCCTAGCCCTTGGACCCGAAACTCAGTATTGATTCTGACAGAAGGCAAGGGCTTTAAAAAAAAAAGAAAAGAAAAAGGAAGACATGGTGTTTGAGTGGTGTCGTGGCTGATGAGCCAGCAAGCAGAGATGATGAGGAAGAGGCAAGCAGGAAGAAACACTAAAGCAATGGCCTTTCTCGGAGCCTCCAAAGTCTGTTCTCTGGTTTTCTTCCATCAGGCTCATCTTAGGAATGATGGTGACCACCTCCTTCTTGTCCATGTGGCTCAGCAACACAGCATCCACTGCCATGATGCTCCCCATTGCCAATGCCATTCTGAAGAGCCTGTATGGGGACGAGGCTGGAAGAGACCTCAACTGGGAGAATGAAGAGAATTTGGGTGAGAAGGGCAGAGAAGGGGGAGGGCTAGCGGGGCCAGATAGCTGCTAATGCAAGTCAGCAAACATTTATTCAGTGTTCTTTTTTTTAAACCCTTACCTTCCATCTTGGAGTCAATACTGTGTTTTAGCTCCAAGGCAGAAGAATGGTAAGGGCTAGGCAAAGGGGGTCAAGTGACTTGCCCAAGGTCACACTGCTAGGAAGTGCCTGAGGCCAGATTTGAACCTAAGACCTCCCATCTCTAGGTCTGACTCTCAATCCACTGAGCTACCCAGCTTCCCCCTTATTCAGTGTTCTACATGTGAGCTTTACTATGCCAGACTTCAAGATACAAAGAACCAGCCCCTGCCCTCTGGAAGCTTACATTTGGAGGGGGAGGCTGTGGGCAAGGGGGAAGAAAGAGAGCATGGACACAGATAAGTATGTGGGCAAAGTAGGGTGTGAGGGGGCAAACGGGATACACAAACAAAATGCTCCAGAAAATGGTGAGGTCCAGAAGAGAAGGAGGGAAGAGTACACAGAAGAACTGTTAATTAAGCTGAGCCTTAGGGAGAACAGAACTACTACTACTGCCTCTATTACTACTACTGCTGCTGCTGCTGCTGCTACTACCATCATCATCACCACCACCACCACTGCTGCTGCTGCTACTGCTCTATTGCTACTACCACTAAAACTACTACTGCTATTGCTACTACTACTACTACTGCTACTACTATTGCTACTACTACTACTATTACTACCACTACTACTACTGCCACTACTACCACTATTGTTATTGTAAAAATTAAAAATAATGTACAATAATTTAAAAATTATATTTTAAGAGATTTATTAATGATCATTAGAAATAAAGGAATAAAAGGTAACAAAATAAAAACCATGTGCCCATGGATAATCTATCTGTTCAAAAAGTCTGCTTACCACCACAGTCACAACCTAGGAAGCAAAGAGAATGAGACCAGGAACCCCATTCAATATATCCCCCTGTCTACAGGAAGTACATAATGACAGGAAGTCAGTGGACTCTTGGGAAATGCAGTTTTTAGGGTAACAGATTTCCAATTATACATTACTACTATTACTATTACTACCACTACTACTTCTGCTACTACTTCTACTACTACTACTACTACTACTACTACTACTACTACTACTACTACTATTACTACTATTACTACTACTACTGCTACAACTACTACTATAATATTGCTACTATTACTACTATTCTTATTGGGCAGCTAGGTGGTGCAGTAGAGATAGAGTGCTGGGACTAGAGTCAGGAAGACCTGAGTTCAAATCTAGCCTAATTCACTTACTAGCTGAGTGACCCTAGGCATGTCATTTAACCCTTTTGCCTCAGTTTCCTCATCTGGAAAATAACCTGGAGAAGGAAATGGCAAACCATTCCAGTATCTCTCCCAAGAAAACCCAAAATAGGGTCAGAAAGAGTCAGACACGACTGAAACAGCTATATAACATCAAAAACGACTACTGCTACTACTCCTATAGCACACATTTGTGTAGGATTTTTAAAAACTCACTTTCTGTCTTGGAAACAATACTGAATATGTTCTAAGGCAAAAGAGGGGTAAGGGGTAGACAACTGGGATTATACACGGTGGGCACACTGTGCTACCTAGCTACCCCTATGTAGCACTTTTAAGCTTAAGATGAGACATGGGGCTGGGATGATGATGGTATCCCTCATGAATGCATGATGGGAAGTCTACATGTCATCAGCTCACAGCCCAGTCTGTCTGGAATGGAGAATGGGGGGAGGAGAGCAATGTGACAGAGATCTGAGAAGGGAGACAGGTTGTGAGGAGCCTGAATGAAATGCCAGGCTGGGGAGTCTGAAGAGTAGTGATGAGGAATTCCTATGCATGGGGACAATGAAGGAGGAGGCTTCAGGGAAAGATCTCCTGTGTGGGGAGAGAACCTAATGAGTCATCCTGTGATAGGGAGACAGAGGTTCTCACCTCAGATATCGAAAGGCCACTACTGGGGAGGCTAGCATGGAAGAGGGTATGGAATGAATCCGGTCCAGACCAGGAAGGACAACTTCACTGCTGAGTAGAGAGAACTTTTTTTCCTTACTCATGGATGGGAGATAGAGTTTAGCACTCTCTAGTCAGGTACTCGAATGCAGAGAGGGATGGACCATGCTTCCAGTCCTCCCAACCACCTAGAAGAGGCAGAAGTGGTGAGAAAGGTAGTGGGAGAAGACATATCATCAATAGGAGCCTTGGCCTAAAATGCAAGAAGCTTCCTAGGATGCTGTATTTCCCAACAGCAGAATTGTCAGTGGCCGGGGTGAGGTGAAGGAGTAGAAGTCATGCCATGGATACAGAGGGCTGTGGCATGGGGCTAGCAAAGGTCTACAAGATGTGGTGTGGGAGGATTCCTACAGGATGGAAGCATGTTCCCTGAGGCAAAACTCTGCCTTAGTTATGGGAGCTGGAAGGGACTTTAGAAGCTGCTTTCCAGGCCCTTCATTTCACAAACTAAAGGAACGGAGGACCAGGAAGATTAGGTAAGAATTCATAGTTTATCTTACATATAGTAGGATGTCATTGAAGTTTTTTGGGCAAGAATGTGACATGGTCATATCTGAACCTTAGTATAATTATTGGGAATGGGGTGGGGGAAGGAATGAAGGAGAAGAATAAATAGTTATAGGAATATTCCCCCCCAAAAAGAAAATAAGGAAGAGAATGTTAATGAAGCATTTATAACACACAGAAGAAAATAGGAGGAAGTTCAAAAACAGATGCATGTAAGCAGGACAACATTGGAATTACTTTTATATTTATGACAGTACATGCTATATATTTTTATATATGTATATATTACACGTTATACATTATAATAGCATATTATGCATACATAAGTATTATAATAAAAATATGTAATATTTTATGGTATAACATAATCTATAAAAAATTGAGGTTCCATTGTTTTATATGCAATTCTCTTTCTCTGTTCTTTGAATGTGGGGTGAGAAGTGCTTTTTGAAAATGGGGGTTAACAATTTTTAAATTTTTATTTTGGTAATGTAGTGCAATATGGTTTGGAGTAAGGAAGCCTTGGATGCAGAAAGTCTATTTTTTAAAAATAAGTTTTATTTTAGGTCTTTTTATTTCTACATTACCATACTTTCCCCCAGTATCCCTCTCTCTATCAGAGAGCCATTCCACATAAGAAAGAATATTTTTAAGACAAAAAAAGAAAGGAGGAAAAAAATAATCAGAATAATTGATTAAAACACTGGAAAAGACTGATAACTGTAATGGGCAAAGTTTGTGGATTTCCCTCAACCAAATGGCAGTGTGGGAACATCTCCAATTTTCCTTTCTTTTTGAACATTTTTGTTCTTTATAATTTTGATACTTACTTTTGATTTTTATGTATAAGTATATATGTAGTTATTCTTCTCATTTGCATTGTTGTCATCATTATGTATATATTGTTTTCTACGCTCTGATTACTTCACTGCATCAGTTCATGTGGTTCTTCCCATACTTCTCTGGATGTCACAATTGTCATTTCTTACAACCCATTTATATTTCTTCACATTCAGATCTACAATTTGTTTAGTCAGTCTTCCATTGATGAGTACCTATTTTGTTTCCAAATTCCTTTGCTATCACAAAAAGTAAGCAGGGAGATGATTAAGGAAACTCCTAAAATAGTCCAGTTGAATGTGAATGGGGATGAGAAAGAGGTGGTAATTCAAATGGAGAGGGAGGATGGGTGAGAAAGGTGTAAAAATAGCAGCAATCAGACTTGATAAATGATTGGTCATGGCAAATGAAGGAGAGGAAAGAGTCCAGGATTAAGGCCAAGGATCACGAGTCAAGCCACTTCAGGTTCAAGCCTGAGTGCCTTCAAGGATGTTAATGCCATTAGCAATATAGAGAAGTGAAAATGGGACAAATTGGGGGTGGGAGGGTAAGCTAAGAAGCTCAGTTCTCCATGAGTTGGGTTTAAGATGCTGATGGGACATCCACATGGAGATGTTCACTAGGTAATTTGGAAGTCATAGATTGGAGTTCAGGAAGAGGTTAGAGCTGGATCTATAGATTTGGGAGTCACCTGTGTGGAGGTGATCATTGAATCCATGGGAAGTAGGTGAGAGAGTGTAAAGAGAGATGAGAGGGCTAAGAAAATTGGCCTCAAGCATACTTTAGGGGTGCAGTCAGGGAAGAGGGTAAAATCAACAAAATAAGTTTAGAATGACAGGTCAGAGAACTCTAACAGTGCTTTCAATGAGGGAAGCATCTCCAGAAGGAAGAAGTGATTAGCAATGCCAAATATGGTAGAAAGATAGAAGGAGGTTAAAGACGAAGAAAAGACCATTTACTTTTGTGATGAAGAAGTCATCAATTTAGTCGTCAACAAGAATTTATTAAGTGCTTAATATGTGCCAGGCATTGTGCTGAGCCCTGGGAAGACAAAAATAAAGAGAAAGAAAGAGTTCCTGCCTTCAAGGAGCTTGCAATCTAATGGAAGAAGACAATGCATAAAAGGCAGTTGAAAAGCATAGAGGGAAAGGGAGACAGGAGAAGAGGTGCCCAGTTGGGAACATGGTAAAGAAAGTTCAGAGTGTCAGGAGTGCAGCCTGGAGAAGAGTGAAAACATAGCTGGTCTGGGCAACCTCCTTAAAATGGAAGTTCTGGGAGAACCCAACCAGTCAAGGAAAGAGGCTGCAGATTCAGTAGTATTTCAAGGTAGGAGGCCAGACTTCAAGTAGTTTAAGAGGGAATATAGAGGGACAGCTTGATAGCTCACTGCATAGAGAGCCAGGCTTAGTCACTTATGACTCTGGGCAAGTCACTTAACCCATATTCCGTAGTCCTTAGCATTTTTCTGCCCTGAATCAATTCTAAGATGGAAGGTAAGGGTTTAGAAAACAGAGAGTGAACAGGTGATGAAGAACTGGAGATAGTCAAGGCTGATTATTCTTTCTGAGTGTTTGGCAGTAAAAGGAAGGAAAGATAGGATGAAAACTTGAGGAGGCAGCAGGGTCAAAGGAAAGAATTTTGTTTAAGGGGAGGGAGACCTGTGACTATCTGTAGACAATGCACATAGAGCCACTAAATAGGGAGAGGATGAACATAAGAGAACTGGGGAATGATTAATGGGGCAAGGGGATAGGAAAGGATGAGATCTGGGCACAAAGGAGAGGCAAGGAGAGGAGCCACCTCATCCTCTGATACTGGAACAAAGAAGAGGATGGGTGACGGTGTAAAAAAAAGTATGGAAAATGGTGATGAGGGAGCTCAGCATGGATGGTCTAAATCTCAGCAAAGTAGAATGCAAGAAATGTCGAGGAAAGGGTACAGAGACTGGGTAGGCGGGTGTTTGTGTCCACATGGATGGTCAGTCACAAAGTCAACAGAGGACTGGAGATAGCATTTCAACAAGCGGTGGGATCATAGGGCAGTTGACAGATCTGAATGTATTGGGTCAAAGATAGGCCCAGGAGAGCAGATTCATAGCTAATCCTTCTGCAAAGAGAGATGACCTTTTACCCCATTTTTAGCTCAGAATGAAACAACTGTAGAGTAGTTAGAACAAAACTGATGTTGGAGTCAAGAGAAACCTAGTTTAAAATCCTTGTTCCTTTACTGGCTTAGCCATGTGACTTTTGGCAAGTCACTTATAATCTTTCCCAGCCTCGGTTTCCTCATCTATACAATGGGGATAATGATATTTGCATTACCTGCCTTATAAGGTTGTCATGAAGAAAACATTTTGTGAGTCTCAAAGTATTAAGGAAATATAGCCATACTTGAAAATCCTGATGGTTTGGAATGAATGGGCTTTGTAGGAGCATAGATTCAAAGCTGAAAGGAAACTTAGAGGCTATAGAGTGCTGCACTCTCATTTTACAGCTGAGAAAAATGAAGTACAGAGAGGTTAAGGGAATTGTCTAATGTCCTTCAGCCAATAAGTTTTTGAGGCAAGATTTGAACCCAGATCTTTCTAACACCAAGTTCAATGCCCTGTTCACTTTGTCATATTGGCTCTTGGTTGGGTAGGTCCAGATATATGGCAAAAGATGGGGAATAAACCTCTGAAAACATTTTAAAACCAATAAGTGACATGAGCATGAGACTAGGAATCAAGAAGATCAAAGTCCAGATCCTGCCTCAGATACCTACTAGCTGTGTGACCCTGGGCAAGTCATTTAACCCCTGTTGGCATTAGTTTTCTCATCTATAAAATAGAGATTATGATAGCATCTACCTGATAGGGTTGTTGTAGGGGATTAAATGAGTTAATATAGATGAGATTCTTAGTAAACCTTAAAGGACTTTATAAATGCTACTATCCTGATGTATGTCCAGAGGAGAGAGCAACCAGGATCGTGAAGGGCCAAGAAATCATATATGTTGCATGGGTAACAGGAGGGTCCTGAGGCTATTTAGAAAGAAGGCCTCAGGAGGTCATTCTCACAGTCTTTATGGAATCAGGATTTAAAGCTAGAAGGAACCTTAGGTATCATCTTATCTAGGGATTCTTCATCTTGTTTGTGTCTCATCCCCTTGACAATGTGGTGAAGCCTCTGGACCCTTTCTTGGAATAGGGTCTGTGCACATAGGACTAAAGAAAACCAAGGGATGGTGAATATAGAGATGCCATTCTCCCCCCCCCCATTCAAATTCAGGAGCCCTCCACAGGACAGATCTTTTAGAAATTTCTTCCTTTGGTTGCATCTGAAATCTGCCTTTTGTAACTCCCTCTCCCAACTTTCTTCCAAATTAGCAGTCACATACAAGCAACATACACAAGGCTAGGAGAGACTTTGTCCACCTTGTTTTTCCCTCGTGGTCCCTCCAAGGCTGAGGGCAAAGGGGAGAAGCAGGGATGCAAGGCTGAGTAAATGGTTAAGAGAGGGCAACACCTTTGCTCTGGCTCAACTTGCTAATAGAGAGGGTCCTTTAAACCTCTGGCTTCCACCTATCAGCAAAGCAACCCACAAGGTCCCCTGCCCAGTAGAGTGTGACGAAGACTCAGTGAGCCTTCATCACAGCCATTTCCATTTCTAATGATTCATTGGCATCTATGAGATTTAGGACCCTGCTGCCTCCCAATGCCCATGGCTTCCTCTAGCACTTTACCACAATACCTTATACATAGCTGGCACCTGCTAATTTCTTGTTGAATTGAATTGAGAGCCAGTCCTCAGAAGAAATGCAACAGTTCACATTTCTATACTGATATCTATCCATCCATCCATCTATCCATCTATCTATCTATCTATCTATCTATCTATCTATCTATCTCTTCATCTACATATCTAATCATTCTATTTATCTATTCTATCATTCTATCTATCTATGTCTGTCTCTTCATCCATCCATCATTCTGTTTTTCTGTCCTATCTTTATTCTATCATTCTGTTTATATATTCTATCATTCTACTTATCTATCCTATATCTACTCTCTCTCTATCTGTCTGTCCATCTGTCTGTCCATCTGTCTGCCTATTCATCCATCTATCTGATCATTCTGTTTGTCTAGTTTATCTATCTGTCATTCTATCAATCTATCTATCTTTATGTCTATCTCTTCATCCATCTATCATTCTATTTATTCTGTCATTCTATATATCTATCCTATATCTACTCTATCTCTCTTTCTATCTGTCTGTTCATCTAATCATTCTATTTGTCTATTCTATCAATCCATCTATCTTTCTATCTCTTCATATAACTATCATTCTATTTATCTATTCTATCATTTCTCTCTCTCTTCAACAATCTATCTACATAATCATGCCATTTATCTATCCTATATCTCTTCATCTCTATCTATCTATCCTTATCAATCTGTATATATATATATATGTACATATATATATATATATATCTTTACAAAATTTCCGAGGTGCTTTTCAAACAATGATAACCTCATGAGGTTAGGTAGTACAAATATTATCTCCATTTTAAAGACATGAAATAGAGAGAAATGGGAAAGCAGAGAGATGAATGCTTTATCTCAGTCCATAAAAAAATGTCACATGAAGTCAGACCTCCTTCCTCCAAGTTCAGTGAGAAATCTCTTCACTATATTATTTTTTTCTGAAATAAGAGAGGACTTCTTGGTAATAGACTTCAATCTCTGGCTGATTGTTATTACCATATTCCCTCTCTCTAAGGTTCATAGGGACTTTTATTTTTATTTTTTAAATATTCATTTACTTAATTAATTTAAAATATTTTTCTATGGTTATGTGATTCATGTTCTTTCCCCCCCCCCCCCAATCCCTCCCGTAGCCAATGAGCAATTCCACTTGGTTTTACATGTGTCATTGATCAAGACCCATTTCCATATTGTTGATATTTGCATTAGGGTGATCATTTAGAGTCTACATCCCAATCATATCCTCATTGAACCATATGATCAAGCAAATGTTTTTCTTCTGTTTTTCATAGGAACTTTTAGAAAGGAACACAACTCATGGAGTACCAACCCCTGGGCCCTCCTCACCTTTCCCCTATCAGGAATTTCTGTGTTGATCACCAATTCCCCTTACTCCACATATTAGAGATCAAAAGATTTCAAGGAATTAAGCATTCCTCTCTTGGCTCAAATGGACATGGGAAATGCTTAATAAATTGTTGACATAATTAGAGGTTGCATTCCTAAAATGAGAGACAACTCTTTGGAAAGAATTCTGAACTCTAGTCAGAAGACCTGGGTCTTACATTTGAAACTTCTTAGCTGTCTGACATAGTCACTTCTAAACCTCTTAGAGCCTCCATTTTCTCATCTGTATGTTGGGAATAATTATACTAGCACCATTTACCTCTCTAGATATAATTATTAGGGAAAGGACAAATTTGGTTGGATATGGAAAGTAAGGCCTTTATTTGGTGGTTTCTTATTGAGGATCCCTGAGATAGGGCATTGTTCTTTCTAAAAGGTACCTGTTGAAATCTAAACCTACTACCTGGGGGAGGAGAGGACAGGATAATACCCATTTTCATAGAATATTTTATCAGATTAACTAGCTGTCATTCAATCAAAAGGGTCATTGAGCTCTTATTAGAGAACAGCTGTAAAACTAGAAAGAGGCCTTAGAGATCATCTAATCCAATCTCCTCAGTTTGTAGCAATAAAAATCAAGGTTCAGTGGACTGAACCCATTTGCCTAAGGTTAGTAGTTAGTAGCATTTCAGTCAATTAATCCTATGTTTATTTAAGGGAAGTTAGATGGCATAGTGGATAGAGTACTGGGACTCGAGTCGGGAAGACCTGAGTTCAAATCCAGATTCAGATATTAGCTGTGTGAACTTGGGCAAGTTCTCTGTCTGCCTCAGTTTCCTCAAGTATAAAATGAACATAATAATGGCACCTATGTCCCAGGGTTGTTTTGAGGATCCAATGAGATAATATTTGTAAAGCACTTAGCACAATGCCTGGCACATAATAGATAATACATGCTCATTGCCCTCTTTCCTTAAATGCCTTGTTTGCACTGGATACCAGGCCTTACCCTGGAATTAGAACCCAGAGCTCCTAATTACTATTCTGGTGTTCCAGCTTTTACGATGAGATATGAAGATTAAGAAGATGCCGGTCCCACCATTCAGGGAGCTTTCATCATAGTTTAGGAGACAGGATATATAGTAGAGGATAGCTCAAGTCTGCCATCAATCCATAGACCATGAATGCACCAGATATCTAGACCTGAACAAATTCTAGGACACAGTATCAAAATGGTAGTTTGTGAGTACTTAGAAAGGAAAACAATGAACATTGAATTTTTTTTACAAGACTTCTTTAAAAAAAAAAAAAGATCAGGCTATTTATTTGTGGCCAAAAAATTGTTGGCTTTGCTAAATTGCTTTTCTCCTTCTTGCCATAATGGTTGACATGCTGGGTAGGGTAGGGGACAGGATCTAGTTGGAAATGAATGAGACATAAAAATAAATTCATCAATTAAAAATACAATTTGAAGAAAATGAGAACAATTGTAAGAAAAGCATGACAGATTAACCTCATGCCCTCTTTTGACAGAGTGCTTAGACTGAATGCTGAAATGCTGGGAAGCTGCAAATACAGTATTCTTCAATCTCAGCAAAGCATTTGACAGAATTTCAGAGTGTACTTGCATATAAGATGGAGAAATAGAGGCTAGCTGATAGTATAATTAAGTGGAGTGGGAATTGGGTGAATGGCTGGACCTAAAGCCTAGCTGCTTTCATTTTTTCTTTTTCATTTAAAACCTTTACTTTCTGTCTTAGAATTGATACTAAGTATGGGTTCCAAGGCAGAAGATCAGTAAGGACTAGACAATGGGGGTTAAGTGACTTGCCCAAGGTCACACAGCTAGGAAGTGTCTCAGGCCAGATTTGAGCTGAGAATCTCCCATCTCTAGACCTAGCTCTCTCTTCAATGACTCATCCAGCTGCCCCCTTAATCACTTAGTGGAGTGTCCAAAGGATCTGTCCTTGGCCTTGTGCTGTTTCAATATTTTTCTTGAAATGCTTATTAAATGTTTTGATGAAAAGGAAAGATAATTAGTATATCATATTTCATAAAAGACCCAAAGATACCTTGACTGTCTAGAATGGTGGAATGAATCAAATAAGATGAAACTCTTAGGAGTTAAAGTGAAGGTCTAAATTAGAATTCCTAAAATCAACCTCATGAAAAGTGCCAGCTTTTTGAGTCTCTTGTCACACTACTAACTTCTGCTGAACTTGTGGTCTGCTAAAACCCCCAGATCTTTCTCATATGAACAACAAAAGTTTCATTAAAAGTTTTAATGGATTGCAAGCTTAACAAGTTGATATTATGATGTGGCAATGAAAAAACTAAGGCTTAGGAGAAATCCATAGTGTTCAGAATAAAAATAGCAATCATCCTGCCAGACTCTGCTCTGGTCAAATACAATATGTCCTTCGGGACTCAGTTCTAGACACCCCATTTTAGATGTGCACAACGGAAGAATATGCTATATGAGGATCCATCAGAAGAGCTGGAGATCTTTAGCCCAAGGAAGACCTGGGGAGATGTGATAACTGTCTCCAAGTATTTTGCGAGAGAGGACTTAAACTTGTCCCAGGAGGGGAGAACTAAGAACAATGTATGCAATTTAGCATGAGGCAGATTTTGAAAAGAAGGAACTTTTGAACAATCCAGGGCCATTTCAAGAATGGGCTGGTCATGATCTTCCCATCCCTGGAAGAGTTTTAATGAAAAAAATATATATACATACATTATTTTATTTAGGTAAATTATTATATAAGTACTATATATTTATAGATATTTTATATCATAAAATATTATATAAACATGTTTATATACATATGAAGATATATATAAAAGAATCTCTATAATGGGGATTCCTACCACAAGTAGGAAGTATGTCCTGTGAGATTTGTTCCATCTCTGAGATTCTGTAATTCTCTGACTCAGAAGCAAAGAGGGGAATAGGTAGAGATGTGGCCTGACATGTGGAGGGCACAGATGCTTCACGTGGTCTTGCTCTACCTGTTACCAGGTTGGGATACTTAGTTGACCTGCCAGCCTGGATCAGGAAGAGGGTCAGAGTTCCTTTTGCCCTGTGATAGAGCTGAGAAGATGGCTTGAGCCACACAAGTGTGCTATTAACTCCCATTTCCTCCTGCACCAGTGACCCCAGGACTGTTCTCTCTCTTTACACGTGGACAAATTTCTTTGGAATTTAGTTAACCTCATCTTGCCCTCTTTCCTTCCCTTCTCTTCCCCCTCTCTCATGCTCCTGGGGACTAAGCTGACTCATTTTATACCTCAGGTCCTAGAGAATAAGAACAAATATGTTTTTCCCTATCACGCTATCATATTCAATGGTTATAATAATAATATCAACAATACTTACATGCTTTAAGTTATCCAAAGGTCTTTTCTTAGAACAATCTTATGAATAGGAAGACGAGCTTCTAATTGTTTTTCAGAAGGAATGGAGCAGGGAATGAAATGTGTGATTAGATGCTTTGAGTGGATTAATCCCATTTGACTGGCGATGTTCATACCTACATGTAGAATAAGTGGCAACCCAGTCATTGTCATCTCAGGTACACTAGAAGCCCCCCCCCCCCAAATACACACCTCTTGTTGATGCCAGAAATTCCTTTACTGGACAGAGTTTAGTCTACAACTGAAAATCTCTCTTGGGAGATGGAAGTAGAGACTGAAATTTCTCCAGACTAAAATCCAAACAACTTATGTCGGACCCTCTTTTGAGAGTCAGTTTTGGTAGTCAAGAAATGGGGAACATACTGGGTTGCCAGGCTTGAACCTGCAGTATTACAGTTTCATTATTTCCAAAAGAACATGGAGCCGTATCTGGCAATTCCCTAGTAGGATTTTTGTGGACAACCTTCTGAAGCAAAAGATCTCCCACAGCTTTGGTTCTGGGTCATATGCACATAAGCTACGTTTAGGTAGGCTTGCAGATAACCAGGCCTGGAGCCAGTTCTAACTCGGAGGAGGCAGGTGTAGAAGGCAATGCTTCTATCTGACTTTGCCCTGGATCCCTGGTGGGAGGGCAAGCTCTCCTATCTGCGGCAGGATGGGTCAGTCCTTGTTGACTAAACTGCATCCAGCGACTGAAAGAAGATCTGCTCTTTCTTTTCCAGCTGCTGTCCGGAGAAATGGCCTGTGTACCGTCCCCACTGAGATACAGTTTCTGGCCAGCACAGAGGAGTGAGTTCTTCGCTAATGCAGCAGGGTCACAGGTGGCTTGTTTGCCCAGGAAAGTGGAATGTGATTCGATAGGAACAAGGAAGACTCTTCTTTTGCCCTCCAAATCTTTTCTTCTCCCACCAGCCAGATAAAATTCCATCGTAAAATGAGAAGTTGGAGTTGGAAGAGATCTTAGAACATAAAATGTTAGAGCTGGTGGGGCCTTAGAACACAGCATGTCAGAACTGGGTGGGATCTTAAAGACTGTCTAGTCAAACTCCCTTACTTTACAGATGGATAAATTGTGGCCCACGAAGGGGACATGATTTGTCTGTGTGTACAGTGAGTTCTTAGCCGAGTAGGCCCCTAAAGTTAGCTCAATCTCTCCAGTCTAGGCTGGATAAATTCCTAGGAAAAAGCTCAATTCAGCAAATATTTCTAGAGCTTCTCTGTTCAAGGCCCTATGCTAGGCTTGCAGAGATAGGAAGAGCAATAATATCTCAAGTGATGCCTCAAGTTGTCCACATCAGAGTGAGGGAAAGTGGACCCTCAAATAACTATAATTCAAGAAAGAATGGTATAAGTGCCTAGGTGGGGGTTGTCCCCAGATTACTGTAAGAATTCCAATTAGAAGAGATAACTGCCAGTTGGGGGGAATCAAAGAAAATTTGAGAGGGGAGGGGATTTGAATTGGGCCTTGAAGGATGTAGAAGATTTCAGTAGGTAGGCCAGTGGCAGGGCAATAGGGCATAGGGGGAATGAAGGGAACAAAAGGCATTCCAGGCCATGGATAAAGGAGAGGATATTGGGATCAGAGAAGCATGAAGGTATGTAGAGGAAATCAGTGAAGATGAGGCTAGAAAGGTCCAGGTTGTACAAGGCCTACAAAATTATGCTTCAAAAATTTAACTTAATCCATTAGAATGAAAACTCCTTAAGAGGAGAGATATTTTTGTCCTTTGTATTTTTATCCCCAACCCTACGGTGCCTGGCACGGAGTAAATGCTTAATAAATATTTCTGGTCAGGTGCTTGAGTAGAAATTGGGAGTCATTGAAGGTATTTTGAGCAGAGGAGTGACATGATCGGAGTTGAGCATTAGGAAGATTAGTTTAATGATTAGTTGCAGAACGGGCTGTGGAGGCAGAGCCTGGATGACGTGAGACCAGTTGGGGGTTATTGAAATAGTTCAGGGCTGAGCTAGGGGATGGATGGGTGGGTGAAGTTTTACTGTAAGTGGTAAGGAGGAGATGAGCTCCAGAAATGCTGTGGAAACCAGACCAAGGGACAGAGTTAACTCAGTTTCAAAGACATTGCTGCTGCCTTTACTCATCTAAAAGGGGAAAATATACAGGTTCTCTCTAGGTTCTTATTCTAGTAAAGCCTGGGGGAGGTACCCCCAATATGCAGATTATCCCATGATTATCTTGGTTCAAGCCTAAGCTTCTGCTTTTCCCAGCTCAGGACCCAGAACTTTGAGCCTGCCTTCCTTCCTTCCCTCCTTCCTTCTTTCTGTCCTTCCCTCCTTCTTTCTTTCCTTCCTTCCTTCCTTCTTTCCTTCCTTCCCTCCTTCCCTCTTTCCTTCCTTCCTTCTTTCCTTCCCTCCCTCCTTCCTTCCTTCCCTTCCTTCTTTCTTTCTCTCCCTCCTTCCTTCCTTCCCTTCCTTCTTTCCTTCCTTCCCTCCTTCCTTCCTTTCCTTCCTTCTTTCCTTCCCTCCCTCCTTCCTTCTTTCCCTTCCTTCTTTCCTTCCTTCCCTCCTTCCTTCCTTCCCTTCCTTCTCTCCTTCCCTCCCTCCTTCCCTCCTTCCTTCTTTCTGTCCTTCCCTCCTTCTTTCTTTCCTTCCTTCCTTCTCTCCTTCCTTCCTTCTTTCCTTCCCTCCCTCCTTCCCTCATTCTTTCTTTCCTTCCTTCTTTCCTTCCCTCCCTCCCTCCTTCCTTCCTTCCCTTCTTTCTTTCCCTCCCTCCTTCCTTCCTTCCCTCCTTCCTTCCTTCCCTCCTTCCTTCCTTTCCTTCCTTCTTTCCTTCCCTCCCTCCTTCCTTCTTTCCCTTCCTTCTTTCCTTCCTTCCCTCCTTCCTTCTTTCCTTCCCTCCCTCCTTCCTTCTTTCCCTTCCTTCTTTCCTTCCCTTCCTCCTTCCTTCTTTCCCTTCCTTCTTTCCTTCCCTTCCTCCTTCCTTCCTTCCCTTCCTTCTTTCCTTCCCTCCCTCCTTCCTTCCTTCCCTTCCTTCTTTCCTTCCCTCCCTCCTTCCCTCCTTTCTTCCTCTATTCCCTTCCCTCTTCTTCCTGACTTCCCCTCCTCACTCCCTCTCCTAAAGGCTTGGAAAGGCTTTTCAGGATTTGGACTGAGTGCACAAATTCCAGACAGTTTTGTGGACTTCTAAAGATGTGAACAAGTTAGCACCCCAACCGGTTCTGAGCAGCTTCTCTTTTGACAATATTTAAAGCAAAGGCCTACCAGAAGAAGTGGAGGCACCCCCAGAGAAGGCCTCTGACACGAGGAAGGAAGAGGAGTACCGAAGAAACATCTGGAAAGGCTTTCTCATCTCCATCCCATACGCCGCCAGCATCGGTGGCACAGCTACCCTCACTGGCACCGCCCCCAACCTCATCCTGCTGGGCCAGCTGAAGAGGTACAGGGTAGGACATGTGCCTAGTTCTGGAATTTCTTGTCTTTTCCTCCTTCCAGGCCACACTGAGTTTGGGGGAACATTTACAATAATGTCTCAATGCATGGGGTCAATTAGAGTTGTTCAGAAATATTCTTGACCCTCTCCCTGTTATTTTCTCCTGAGAATCATGGGACCAGGGGATGGAAGACTATAGGTGAATTCTGCCTATAAAATTTATCCTGTTCAGCCTCAGGGAGCAGAACCTGGGGACATGGAGTTAGGGATGGGAGAGGAGCAGTGCTGTGAAAGGGAAGGGAGGCTCAATAGGAGGGAGAACCTCCTAATTAGAGCTATCCCAAAGTGGAATGAGCTGCTTTAGTGAATAGTGAACTCCCCATTAATGGAGGTTTTCAAGCAAAGGCTGGTGATCCCTTTCTGGGCATGTTGTGAAACAGATTCCTGCTTGGGCTCAGGTTGGCCTAGATGCCTCCTGAGGTCCTCTTCAGATCTGAGTTTTTTGATTCATTGCCTTATTAGTCAGTTGTGTGATTAGATTAGCTGACTGTCCTTTCTCTCCCACCCCGAGCCTCAATGTCTTCATCTGTAAAATGGAACTAATAACCTATGATCTGCCTGCTTCATGGGGATGTATGAAGATGAGATCATAGGATTCTAGAATTTCATAGCTTAAAGGGACTCCAAAGAACACTAATGCAAACTGTATCTGAATAGGATGCCTCCATCCAGTCCCAAACGGAGTTCATTATCTTGATCTGGAGAAATGAGACCCTAGATATGGATGAATCATGAACACGAGAGTGCTGTCCAAAAGTAACAGAATCATGGATTCAGAACCAGGCCTACAGATGAGAGGTCCTGAGTTCAAATCTGACCTCAGACACTTCCTAGCTGTGTGACCCTGGGCAAGTCACTTAACCCCCATTGCCTAGCCCTTACCACTCTTCTGCCTTGGAACCAATGCACAGTATTGAATCTAAGACAGAAGGTAAGGGTTTTTTGTGTTTTGTTTTTAAAGTTACAGAATCATAGGATTTAGAGTTGGAAAGGAAGTCAGAGAGCATCTAGTCCAAGCCCATCCCCATTCTTTAGACTGGCAAACTGAGACACACAGGACAAAATGATTCCCTTAAAATTAAATAACTATTGTCTGAACTGGGATTTGGACCTGGGTAATATCTGGGAGAGACATCAGTGGTCATCTAGTTAAGGTTTCTCATTTTGCGGATGAGGAAATTGAGAAGCCCAGAATGAGGAAGATGGTAAATGGACATATTTTTGTTGTTATTTACAGTCAAGAGTATGGGGTCTCTTCAGTTCTACAGGGGCTCCCAACCTTTTTCCGTCCCCTTCTCCTTTGATTTTCAGTAAATCTTCCCATATCCCCTTTTCAATACGAAAGGCAATAAATCATAGCATTTGCCATGTGTGTACACATAAGAAATAAAATAATCAATTCCAATAGGATAATATAGTTGTTAACCAAGTATTTCCTGTACTCCTTGGCAAGGTTTTTGTACTTTGCTTGGGAATCTTTACAGCACTGTAGGCAATAATAATGTGATAAATATTACATATTTTACATATTTTACATATTTCTTTATTACTATCAGATTTTATTATTAATAATGTCATATAATAAAGCAGTATTCTTATAAAATTACATATGATACTGTTAAATATACATAGATAGCATTCATATATATTCATATAGCACTTTACAAATTTGTCTCATTTGATGTATGGGCAGGGCATTCCTCTTCCCAGACGCCCTGAGTCCCTGCCCTGTCCTCCCTTATTTCCCCTGGAGCTGGCTGTCCTGACCTGACAACGTTCTCTTTTCTCCTCCCTCCTTCTCCCTCAAGCTTTTTCCCACAGTGTGATGTGGTGAACTTTGGGTCCTGGTTTATGTTCGCCTTTCCCCTCATGCTGCTCTTTCTGCTCGTCGGCTGGCTATGGATCTCCTTCCTGTATGGTGGCATCAATATAAGGTATTTATTCCTGTCCAGGGGGTTTTCCTTATTATACACTGTATAAAACAGTGGTAAGAGTGCCGGCTCTGGAGACAGAGACCTTGGGTTCAAATCCAATCCCTGCCACTTCTTTCCCAAGTGACTTTGGGCAAGCCTTTTAGCCTTTGAAGTCCCCAGTTTCTTCATCTTTAAAATAATAGGATTGTACTAGCTGGCCTTTGACAACTCTTCTGGCTCTCAAATGATGATCCTTTGATCCTGTCAACTGTGAAAAACTCACCCCTCAAATATAGAAGAGTCCAGATTGAGTTAACAAGATTATTTATTTTTAAATTTTATTAAAATGTATTTATTAGACATGTATGCTGGGAAATGTCCAGAGTGGAACCACCCAGCCCAAGATGGTAGGGACAATTTATGTTTTTGAACCACAAGGAGTGTTTGGGAGTGGAGAATAGGCACTATGAACAGGTGGAGCACAGTTAAGGATGTTTAAGAGCAATGAATAACCACAAGGCTGGGTTAAGGCTGCTTCAGTTAGGGTTTGTGCTCAGCAAGATCAGCCAGAAAACACCACAAAGGCTTCTGGGAGTGAGCAAGACTTCTGGCTCATTGTAGGCTTCTTCTTCTTCTTCTTTTAACTCTTACCTTTATTGGTTCCAAGGCAGAAGAGTGGTAAGGGCTAGTCAATGGGGGTTAGTGATTTGCTAGGAAGTGTCTGGGTCCAGATTTGAACCCAGGACTTACCATCTCTGGGCCTGGCTCTCAATCCACTGAGCTACCCAGCTGCCCTCTCACTATAGGCTTTTGATTGGTTTTTGTCTGCAAACAGGCTTCTTCTGCGTCTGGTGTATCTGTATAGTTAAGGCAGTGCATGGAAAACAGACTTGCCTGTTTCAAGAATATTTGGACAACCCTGAGTTACAATCCTTCCTCAGATATTTGTTACTGACTTGTACAACAATGGCAAGTCACTTGATCTCTGTGAATCTCAGTTTCCTCATCTGTAAAGTGGGGGTAATAATAGCAACTACCACTCAGGGTTATTTTGAGGATCCAAATGAGGGAACTTGCAAAGTGCTCTGCAAAATTTAAAGCACTCTATGAATGGTACTACTCCAACCTCAAACACTCTGTAATAGGTTGGGAAGCCGGAGGGAATATGGTGGAAAGAGCCTGAGCCTGAGTGTCATAAGGTCTGGTTTCAAATGCTGGCTCTGCTATTCCTGGGCAAGTCACTATCTGTCTCTAACCTCATGTCAAATGAAGCTAATTATATACTACTCCTATCACTGAGTTGATGAGACAAAAAAACATTTTGTAAATAAGCAATACCAGAAGATGAGGTGTTATGACAACATAATGGATGGTGGAGCCCTTGACTGGAATTCACGAGACCAGGGTTCTCATCTCATCCCTGGCCCTGTGATCCTGGGCAAGTTACTCCACCCTTAGTGACCATTTCCTCATCTGTAAAATGAAGGAGCTGAATATAATGATCCGAAAGGCGCCATCCAACTCCAACCATTTATGTCCTCAGGTTCCTTCTATCTCAGACCTTCTATGGTTTTAAAATAATTATGAATGTTCTGGTAATTGTTTTTACACTGCAATCACTTCCTACTTCTATTCTATAATACCTCATGGGCTCAGTAGATACTGGATGTTGAGGCAAAGGAGATGCCTATGCTGATGAGATGAGGAAGTATGAGATGCCTTCTCTGTTCATACCAAAGTCCACAGGTGTCTCCCTAGTTTTCTTCAACAGAACCTTTGCCTTAAGTCAAACCAGTACATAATGGAGGAAATTCATGTACTGTGTAGAAGGTCAGCAAGGGAGAAATTTGGGGAATATGAGGAAGTGCATTTAGAATATTTTCACAATTGTACTGTCCAGACAGCTTCTTGCTCTCCCTACACCTAATGGCCAGCTTTACTAGGCTCCTAACTTTGTCACTCTTTATTTCAACAGGGGCTGGAGGACAAAAAAATCAGAAATCCAAGCAGATGCTGAAGCTCGAGCCAGAGCTGTAATAAGGGAAGACTACCAAAATCTGGGCCCAATCAAGTAAGGTTCTAAGCAGGCTGTGGCATGGGGAAGGAAAAAGATGACTCGAGATGAAGAAAGCAGTAGTGCATTCTTTAAAAAAAATTTTTTTTACACCCTTCCCAAAATTCTGTCTGAGAATCAATACTACATGTTGGTTCTAAGGCCAGAGAGGGGTAAAGATGTTAAAGAGATTTTCTTAATCTCTCCTTCTGTTTCTTTAAGAGTCAGGAGAGCAGTTTTTCTAAGTGGAGCAGAACTGATCAGGGCCAATGAAACAAAGCTGAAGATTCTGTTACCAAGGAGATAAGGGGAGAGATAAAGAAGGAATTAGTTGGTAGTTAAGGTCTTTTGCCTCTGGATCTCCTGAGTGTGTGAGTGCAGGAGGTCTGTCTCTTAGTCAAGGGCTACTGGAAGTTAAATACTGATAGCTGGGTCTAGAAACAGATTGAAGGAGTTAGTGGGTGGTGGCTGTCTATTATTTAGGAAGATAGGTAGTTAGTGAATCACTTTGGGATAGTGTAGGTTAGATAGGCCTGGTCTTGCCAGGCAAGAAGAACCTGTCCTCAGAAGACAGAAGTAGGGTTTTAGAAATTTTAGATAGTATTAGGAATTTATAGGATATTAGAATAATAATCTCCCTTTCCTCCTTTCCTATTTTCTACCTATACTTCTCAAATTAAACTAAGTGTTTTATTCAACTGCTCTCCTCTCTTTTGTCAAACTCCTACCATTTAACCCTTACAAGGACTAGGCCATAGGGTTAAGTAACTTGCCCAGGGTCATGCAGCTAGAAAATGTCTTAGACTAGTTTTGAATGCAGGATCTTCCTTCTCTAAGCCTGACTCTCTATCCTCTAAGCCACAAAGAGAACTATAGCTTTCCTCTAGGCTTAGCATGGTGCCTGGTATGTAGCAGGTCCTTAATAAATGTTAATTAATTGATTGATACCTTGAATGATCCTTGGACTTATTTCAGACCTGGCTTTGTCCTGTGTTAGAACATGTCCCAGAGCCTCGAGGTGGGTGAAATTATTGCAGACTTCCATATGTTCTTTTCCTTGGAATCATTTGACTCTATCTGAAGATACACCTCCCCTCCCCTTGTTGTCCTGTGGGCTCCTTTCATGGTGCCCAAACTGGGTTAACCTGGTTAAGATACTACATCTCGTGCTTAAGAGAAAAAGCAGAGGTTGGTGTTCTCTTAGGCCACGCCAGTCAGGTGACAAAAGCATGGGCATCCTAATAAATGATGAGGGCCCTCACTGATGTCATCAAAGCCTTCTATGCCTCTTAGTTCAGATTCTCTATGTTATAAAAGATCCCTTCTCACCACTCTTCAGCTACCGTCCTTGGTCCCATTCTCTCGGCCAACAATACGGTGTCCTATCATCTTCTGAGGCTGCCTCCAGGATGCCAACAAATGTTTACCAGGTCCCTTAGCACTTCCACTTCCACCACTCTATGTGAGAGTAGGTGTGTACCCAAACACAGAGACACAGAAGTGTGCGTGTCACACACACGAATCAGAATTCCTCTGGGAAGTAGGGAAAGAGCCTGAGATTGAAGTCAAGAGGGGTTCTAGTCCTAACTCCACCATCAGCTAGCTCTGTGAGGATGGACAAGTGACTTTACCTCTCTGGGTCTCTGTTTTCCCATCTGTAAAAATGGAGATAATGATACTTTCACTCCTGATCTCACTGGGGTGGTGAGGCAAAATTACAAACTTTTTGTAATCGATCAAGTACCCTGGAAAATAGAAACTTCTAACATTGTTAGGCAAGATTTATTCTTTCATGAGTACGGACAATGTGATTTGGGCAGAAACTCTGTGTGTGTTTATGTTTTAAGAAATATCGGGGCAGTGAACAAAGAAAGCAAAAGTGGGGTTTCATGTGTCATAATCCACGAGACTCCAGAGGCCATAGGAAAAGAAG
Organism: Monodelphis domestica; assembly: GCF_027887165.1. Lineage (NCBI taxonomy): Eukaryota > Metazoa > Chordata > Mammalia > Didelphimorphia > Didelphidae > Monodelphis > Monodelphis domestica. Next base: position 507,841,087 of record NC_077227.1, read on the forward strand.
CTTCCAGTTCTTCCCCCAAACTGGATCTTTCACCTGAGCCTATCCCAGGAGAGGTCCTTCAGGGCCGGGGCTACTTCTCATCACCCTATTTTGTGCATTCCACAGGTTTGCAGAACAAGCCGTGTTCTTCTTCTTCTGTTTGTTTGCCATTCTGCTCTTCTCCAGGGATCCGAAGTTCATCCCCGGCTGGGCGAGTCTGTTTTCCCCTGGGTGAGATGACTGACATGGACTGGTACCCATTGGGAAGGGGGCTGGACTGATTTTGAGGTGCTGGCTAAGGCTACCAGGGAAGGGGGGAACTTACTTTTGGAGTTTCTTGGCTGTGAAAGAGTTCATCTGTTTGGGGTGATGTCACTGAAAAAGCTGTCCTCACTTTGAAGATGTATTGCTGTCACAGAGATAGGCACAGACTAGGAGTCAGAAGACCAAGATTCTAGTCATTAACTTGCTGTGTTGCTTTGGGCAAATCACTTTCCTCTGCATTCCTTAATTTCCCTCTCTGTAAAATGGTGATGGTGTCAAGCCTACTAAAAGATTCTGAAGTTTCCTTCCCTGGATCAGGAGTCAGGAAGACCCTAATTCAAATCTGGTCTCAAATACTTACTAGTTTGTGACCTTGGGCAAATCACTTAACAGCTGTCCATCTCAGTGTCCACAACTGTAAAAGTGGGGATATTAAGAGCACCCCACACGCAAGGTTATTGTGAGAATCATGAGATATTTGTAAAGTGCATTGCAAATCTTAGAGCACCATATAAATGCTAGCTATTGTGATTATTTCCACAGTTCCATTGTGCTCCATCTCCTTAAAGTCTTTCCTAGCTCTCACAGTCTATGCTTGATGTTCTAACAGCCCTTCCAACTCTTACATGCTAAGGTCCCCCCATAACACTCTGTGATCCTGTAGTGCTCCAAGGTTGGAGGCTGTGGGGTTGCTATAGAATCCTTAGAAACTAAGTGCTGACCCAGCACTCATTTACATGCTTTAAAAAGAATGTTCTAGTTCCCACCTGGAAGAGATTGGCCCACTGAAGTCCTCCTGTGGGTTCAGAATGGCTCCTTCTCTCCTAAGCAATTCAGACACATTCAATCCAAAGACTTCTCTGACCGTGACTGGAATATGGCTGTCAGACCTATAAACCAGGCCCGAGAAGGCTCTGCCTTGTCAACCATCTTTAATTTTCTTTCTAGGAAATAGAGAAAAAAATGTTGGGAGATGTGTTTTCCTCAATTCCTCCATGCTTGGTACATGCACCAATCTGAATTCAGATCCTATGACTATATTCAGTGCTCTTTTCCCTATACTATGATACCTCTCAAGCAAAGGATCAAAGTTCATCTTCTAGAGATCTGATTTCTCTTGTCTCATATTCCCTATCCAAGAAACTTGTCAAAATATATGTATGATGTCCCAAAGTAGACTGAGACCTATCCCATCCTTGTGTTACAAGCACACAGTTCACAATATTACAGGATCAAGTTAAATTAAAATAAGGAGAAAAACAGGAAACCCTTCAAAGAGCAACCATTAAATCCAAATATATATATATGCAAACCTCCAGAGCTAATTACAGTCCCAAATACAAGAAGCCTTCTAGGAGATATCTCTCTCCTTTTTAGAGGTAATGTTTAAGGGAGAGAATGACTGTGCTTTCTCCCTCTTTCCATTTCCCTCATCCTCTCTACTTTTTTCTTTTCCCCTCTCCATCTTTTCTGTACCCTCCACTTCTTTCTATTTTTAGCACAGCACTTTTCATATAGTAAATAAATTACATGTTTTTTCACTTATTCATCATGTCTATCCCCTCCTCCCCTCCCCTCCTACCTTCTCTCCTCTCCTCTCCTCTCCTCTCCTCTCCTCTCCTCTCCTCTCCTCTCCTCTCCTCTCCTCTCCTCTCCTCTCCTCTCCTCTCCTCTCCTCTCCTCTCCTCTCCTCTCCCCTCCTCTCCCCTCCACTCCCCTCCTCTCCCCTCCTCTCCCCTCCTCTCCCCTCCTCTCCCCTCCTCTCCCCTCCTCTCCCCTCCTCTCCTCTCCTCTCCCCTCTTCTCCTCTCCCCTCCCCTCCCCTCCCCTCCCCTCCCCTCCCTTCCCCACTCTTGTCCTCTTCTTCCTGTGTCTCTCCATCTCTTTCTCTCCTCCCCTTATTCTCTCTGGGTCTCCAGTTCCTCACTTAAAAGTGAAAGCTACTCTAAATTTCTCTCACCTCTTGCTCTCTACCCAGAGCCTGGGAGACAAACTTTATGGATTGCCCATTCTAGTCTTCACTTTACGAATGAAGCCAGGAGAGGTGCATGATTTATCCATGTCACATAGCTATTCCCAGAGCTGGAATTTGAACCCGCGTCCCCAGATTTCAGCCCTAGTATTCTTTCCCTGCTCACACGTTCCTCTCCCAGATGCCAAAGGAAAGGGGCACCTCCAAAGGCTTCCTCCATACCCCACCCCCAGCCCCAAGCTGACTCTGCTCCCATTTCTTCAACCCTTTGTGTTCTTCTCTGATCCTCCTTCACTGCCAGGTACTTTCTAGCAGACATCATTTATTTTCCTGGGAGCTTCCAAGGAGAGGAAGGGGAAAGGGGCCCAGCACTGGGGATGTCATATTGAAATCCTTGGCCTGGACCTGTTTCCCAGAAGGCAGACGGGCAGGCAGGCAGTCCCCAGCCTTTCTGGGGGGTTTCTGAGGCCAGCAGCCTGTGTGCCGGAGCAGCAGGAGGCGTGTAACCCAGATTGTAGCTGAGAACCATTTTCTGACAATGGTCCCAGCGCCTTGTGAATGGACAGGAATGCCTGCTCTCTTTTCAGAAATCCTCATTTGCATAAATCTTTACAGAATCCCTCCATACCCAGGCTTCCCCATGGTCCCTGTGCCTTCTTTTTTTTTTTGGTAGATTTCTCTCTGATGCTGTCACAGGCATTGCTATCGTCACGGTGTTATTCTTCTTCCCATCTCAGAAGCCAGCTCTCAAATGGTGGTTTGACTTGAAAGGTAAGCCATTCAACGCTTGGGCCTCCAGGGGGGTTGACCAACATTCCCATTTACAACTTTCATTCCTATATACTCCCCCCCACACACACACTTAAGGTTTATGTGAAATGTTATCCTTCCAGCAGCCTTGAGGCTTTGAACATAACATTATACCCATTTTAAAGATGAGGAAAACTGAGGCTCAAAGAAATGAAGTTAGTGACTGGCCCATGGTCACATAGATTGGCAGTTTAAATCCAGCTGCTAAGTTTAAGTGCTTCAGGGGTCTGGGGCTCTTTTTCCTATGCTAGGCTGCTTCCCTTGGCCAGTCACTGATCTAGAGCTTGGAGGGACTTTAGAGGTTATAGCTGAGGAAACTGAGATCCACAAAGAGGAAAGAAACTTGCCTGATATTACACAGGCAGTAAATAGAGCAGGGATTTAAACCCAGATACGTCAGACTCCCAAACCCAGTATTCCTTCTACTATGGCAATGCAGGCTTTGGGGAGCTAAGACTGATTCTGGAGACAAAATATCTAAATTAATCATAGCACTTGTGTAGGGAGGGAGGCGGGTGCAATTAGAACGGATCCTAGATCACAGAATGGGATGAATGAACTTTCAGGGTAGAGAACATCAGAACTGGGACCATCAGGCCATAGCACGGAAATATCCATCCCTGTCTGCCGCAATAAGATCAGAGAGAATGACTGTATTGACAGTCAGATGCTGTGGCGGAAGAAAGATGAAATGACTGAGGACATAAAGGTTCAGGCTTCAGAGAATATCCATTTATTAAGCAACATACATCAGTTGCCCAACGGATCGGGACTGAGCCCTTTCTTCAGCTTAGGGTTGGACCCCAAACACAAGGGAAGATAGATTTTTATACATTAAAAATGATCAAATAAGGCCAATTAATTTAAAGGAAACAATTCAACATAAGGTAATGATTTCTAATTGGAGGAAAGATTAGGAACTTTCCACATTGGTAGGCAGGAAGTGAAATGGGTGCAGTTCTTTGGACTCAGAAAGAGAGGTATCCCAGATCCATCCCAGAGCACCCATGCCTGTCCCGTCTTTACTGTTAGCATCTAAGACTTTCCCAGAGTCACAGAGCTAGTTAGATACACCATTAAAATGCACCATTGGTGATGTCTCAGGACCATATCTCATGCCTGTAGAACGTGGTTAGTTTGGTATTTTGAAGTTCCCAAGTAGGAAGAACTCAAGACTTGAATTCAGGAGCCTTGGCTTTGAGGGTCACCTCTATCACTTCCTAGTTGGGATCGTGAACAAGTCGCATCCCTCTCTGAGTCTCAGCTTCCTTGTCTGTGAAATGGGGATAATGTTCCATGCCCTATTTACCTCATAGGGTTGAATGAAGGCACTAGAGGGAAGTGAGCATTGTGCCATTGCCACAGCATCTCCAAGTTGCAAATGACCGCAGAGATCTCTAGTTCAGCCTGACCATAGTCCTCTCTGCAGTATTCTAGCAAGTGGTCAGCCAGCTTCCTTGAAAGTCTCCAGGGTACGGCCTCCCAACACAACCCCAAATTCCACTTTGGGATCGCCAGTCAGTCAAGCATTTAGGAAGCTCTGATTAGATGCCAAGGACTTTGCTGCCCACTAGATATAAAGAAAGGCAAAGAACACTGCCCCTGACCTCAATGGAGGAGACAACATGTAAATAATCAAATAAAATGTTTGCAGAGTAGATGGGAGGTAGGTAATTTTGGAGAGGAGAAAACAGTAGCAGCAGAGAGTTCCAGGAAACCTCCTGCATGCAAGAGCTGAGACTTGAAGTACAAGAGAAGCTAAGAGACGAGGTGTGGAGGGAGAGCGTGCTAGGAGATGAAGAGTCATATTAGGCAAGGGCCTAATGTCACTGGAGAGGGGAGGAGAGAGGGACCACTGACTTTACTGGAAACTCTTCTATATGTTGAATCTAAATCTGCCTCCCTACCACATCCATCCCTTGCTCCTCTTCCCTCTTGGGTCAAGCAGAACCAATCAAATCCTTCCACATCACAGCCCTTTAAATATTATTGTTAGTGAAGGATACTTAAACACTTTGGAAAAAAACATCCTGACATATTCATTGAAAGCCAACATTGTCTCCTCAGTCCCTGGTCATGCAGGGGATTCCACCAAGAATGAGGTGCACCCTCATATTGTGTTTTCCTGGGGTGGGGGTTGTTTCTCTGCCCAGCTCCCAATACAGAGATGGAGCCCCTGCTGTCTTGGAAGAAGGCCCAAGAGACAGTGCCTTGGAACATCATCCTCCTGCTGGGTGGGGGCTTTGCAATGGCCAAAGGATGCGAGGTAATGTCCTCCTCCCAGTGTCTGAGGGACCCCTAAGGGGCTGACCTCAGGATGGACTGAGGAAGGATGGCTCTCTTTTGTTAGATTCTGGCTTCAGGAAGTTCTAGGGGAAAAGATAAGGGGGAAATATTGGAAAGTGGCATGGATTTCCTACTGTTTCCCAAGAGGTGTTGTTAAGCCAGGGGTCCTCAGCTGATTTTCAGAAGGTTCTTGGCTAAAACAGAAGAATTGGGGAGGGGGTGTTTTGATTTCCATGGAAGGAAGGGGTGATTTTTGTCTAAAAAAGCCATGGATTGGGGCATCAGGAGTCCTTGAGTTTGGGACTTGGCACTGTGACTTAAAGATTGTGTGACCTTGATCAAGTGATTTCCCCTTTTGTCATCTGTTTCTGCATTGAAAAATGAGAGTGGGGCAGCTAGGTGGCACAGTGTATGTAGCACCAGGCCTGGATTCCTGAGGACCTAGGTTCACATTTGGCCTCAAACATTCCTAGCTGTGTGACCCTGGGCAAGTCCCTTGACCCTATTTGCCTAGCCCTAGCCCTTTTGTCTTATAATTGTTACCAAGATAGAAAGTAAGGTTTTTAATTTAAAAAAAAAAAGAAAAAGAAAAAAGGGAGAGAGGATGGGATTAGATGACATCTAAAGTCTCTTCTTGCTTGACATTCTGCATTCTGTGTGTTCTAAGATCCCTTCCAGCTCTAATGTTCTTTGTTCTAAGATTTTTTTTTCTAGTTCTGACATTCTGTGATTATAAGTCTGAACTAACTAGCCAAGATCAGGAGAGGGTCAAGTGGACTTAAGGGTAGAGTCAAGAGCTCTAGCTTCAAGTTATTTACTAACTAGAGAGCTCGTTGGAAATCATTTAACCTCTCGAAGGTGTAGTTTCTCCTTCTGAAAGGCAGTTAGCATCTTCCTCTCCTCCGTCCAAGAGCTCTCATCAGGATCTATAAAGTTCCTCATGCATGATTGTAACATAATTTTTCTTTACAGTTTATAAAGTGTTTTCCTTACAATAGTTTTACAATTTATCTCCATTTTGTGGATGAAGAAACTGATGCCCTGGGGGGAGAAGTGGCTTACCCACCATCACCAAAGCATGAATAAGCATTTTTTTAACCACTTACTCTCTGCCACAAAAAGTACTTCGTTCTTGGTGCTGCTACTCCAAAGAGAGACAGTCCCTGCCCTCAAGGAACTTCCATTTGAACAAGAGGAGACAACCTGTATGGAGGGGAATGGTGGTCAGAAAAGGGTGTCTTGGTTAGGGGAGCCATAGAGATGGTGAGGGAAGCCATGAAGCCACTGATTGATGAGCTCTTGCTAGAAGCAGTATCTAAATCTAAAGCACAGGAAGATCAGTCTTTCTGAATTAAGATTTAGGCTCACACCCTGTGTAAGTCACTTTACCCTGTCTGCCTCAGTTTACTCTTTTGTAAAAAAAAGCTACAGAAGGAAATAGTAAATCACTCTAGTATATTTGCCAAGAAAATTCTAAATAAGGTCATGATGAGTTGGGCAGACTTGAAAAATAGCACTGGGTGTGTGTGTTGGAGGATCAGGATATCTGGAGTTGGCTTTCACCAGTCAGGACATCATGGCGGCCTTGGGTCCAGAGTCCCAAGTTGAGAGGCTTAGTTCCTCTGAGATGTGGTGTGGGAGGTGCAGTTTGTGGAGTGCAGCAGCAACAGGGAGACCAGATAGGCAGATGGCCAGAGAGAAGCGTGGTTGGGTGTCTGGGGTTGGCTAGGGACAGCACAACCCCAGGCCAGAAGGCTATCCATACAGCCTCAGTGGGTGCTGCCATGGCTCCCAGCTTTGGGGGCGGGGTGGGCAGCCCAGTCCAGGCCAGCCACTGTGGTGGGACCGACCCTGCATACCTAGTAGATGACTTGGCACCCCTCCCAGGAGGCAAGGGAGTCACAGGAAGCCCCCATTAAGCGAGTGATTGTATTTGGTGAGCCTGGGCAGGGGGAGGACTGCTTGGCCTAGGAGAAGGATCTGCATGCTTATTCCCATTCCTCCTCTGCTGCTCAAGGACCAGCCTAGCCAGGAGCCCAAGACCCAGAGCTGCCCGCCTTCCATCGCATCTCTGAACCTTCAGGGCTTTGCAGGCCACACCCTGGCAGGGGAGGATTGGGAGCTAATCGGGAGCAGAGTGGCAGAAGCTTCTATTTGGGCTCTGTCTCTGCCACTCGTGAGCGTGGGTGACTTTACTTCCTGGTGTGTAAACTGAGGGATGGGGAGAGGTTTGGAGCAGATCTCTATGGACGGTGCCCCTCTGGATCCAGGCTCATGGATTATTCCTTTCTCTCTACTTTAGAGTCCCTTGAAAACTCTGCTCTTACTATGGAAATATATATTCGATGAAAGCACTGGTATAACCAAAATCAGACTATTAATAGCCTCAGGGAAGGAGGGAGGGAGAAAATCTGAATCCTAAACTGCCAGAAAACAATGATTTAAAATTATTTCTAGGGGGCAGCTGGGTAGCTCAGTGGATTGAGAGTTAGGCCTAGAGATGGGAAATCCTAGATTCAAATTTGGCATCAGACACTTCCCAGTTGTGTGACCCTGGACAAGTCACTTGACCCCCATTGCCTAGCCCTTACTACTCTTCTGCCTTGGAACCAATACACAGTATTGATACCAAGACAGAAGGTAAGGGTTAAAAATAAAATAAAATAAAATTGTTTCTACATATAACTGAAAAAAAAAAGAAAGGAAGAAAAGAAAATCTTGATCTCCTTTTTAGAGAAAGTGAAAAATGATCGGAGTCAGGGCAGCTAGGGGGCACAGTGGATAGAGTGCCAGGCCTGGAAGCAGAAGAACCAGGGTTCAAATCTGACCTCAGACACTTCCTGGCTGTGTGACCCTGGGCAAGTCACTTAACCTCCCATTGCCTAGCCCTTACCCTTCTGTCTTACAGTTGTTATTAAGATGAAAAGAAAGGGCTAAAGAAAAGAAAAGAGAAATGATAGGAGGCAGTTCCTTTGATCTCCTTTAGTGAAGCACCCTGTGCTAAAAGGGAAAAGACTTCAGAGGCAGAGTCCTCGTTCTGTTGCCTGCTGTCATGTAACCCTGAGCAAGGGTCTGGACAATTTTTCCATCTGGAGATGAGGGGGCTAAAGTCCTGAATTCAAAACCGGAAGACCTACCTATGTCCACATGCCAACTTTGCCACGAATTTCCTTGGGATCCTGGGCAAGGTCTTTGATTCGGTTTCCTTATCTGTCACATGGGGAGAGTTATATTTGCTTTGACATCCCAGCAAGGTCATGGAGAGGAAAGCTCTCTGTAAACTTTAAACTGCTACAGAAATACAAACTATCATTCAAATCCAACCAGCACTTATTAGATACCTACTATATGCAAAGCCCTGTGCCAGGCAAAGTTGGTCCTGAGGCTAGATAAAGCTTGGTCCCTGCCTAGCCTAGTAGAGGAACAAGACGGAAGAATTGCATGATAAGTAACCAGAAGGAGCAGCTGGGTAGCATGGTGGATAGAGTGCCAGGTCTGGAGTCAGAAGAACTTGGGTTCAAATCTGGCCTCCGATAATTCCTCGTTGTGTGACTTTGGACAAGTCATTTAACCCCAATTGCCTAGCCCTTACTCTTCTTCTGTCTTAGAATTTATACTACATTTTTTAAGAACATCAGAGAGATGGAATATAAAAGACGAGAGGCTTGGATGGATGGTTATCATTATCTGGAGCCTTAGCTTCTCCATCACCTAAAGGCTTTGCAGAACTTTCATTCAGAGCCTCAGAGCTCCCAAATCTTTGTTCTCATGGACTACCCACTTGGCTTCCAGCCATAATCCTGTCTCTTTTCTATGTGTGGAAATGGAGGCCCAGAGAGAGGTAGGGGCAGAGGTGGTGGCAGTGGTGATGGTGACCTGGCTCACCTCCAGGGAAATCAGCACACATGTGTGCTGGGAAAGAAACCCTTCTTGCCCCAGGGTCTAGCTCCAAGGAAGATATTTGGACTGCTTTCCTCTCCTCCCCTCCCCGCCCCCTGCCATCCCACAAGGCATGGGAAGCCCTCGGTCATTAACATTCTACTTTGGAACTTCTCCTCTTTGGTTAATTGGATACCACGTCCATCCCTTCTGGGCTAGAGCCAGTGGCTGACGGAGGGGGAGCAGAGGCCACATTCCTCATCCACCTCTCCCTGGGATCTGAACAGGGGGAGGTGGGGGCGGAGAGATGGTTTGTTCTTCATTCACTGACCCTTTCTTCTCTAACTCACCAGTGAGGCAGGGAGGCATGGGACAAGCATTACACGAGGCATTGGAAGAATCACGGGATTTTAGAGAAATCTGAAAGGATCCACAGAATCACTGAATGATAGTGCTAGAAGGGACCTCAGAGAGAATCTAGTCACACCGTGGCATTTTACAAATAAGGAGACTGAGGTCTGGAGAAATCAAGTCATTGCTTCATGCAAAGTCAAAAGAATCAGAAGAGATCATATTTGTAAAGTACTTAATACAGTGCCTGGCATACTGTAGGCATTTAATAAATGTGTTCTCACCCCCTGAACCTCCAAAGAAATTAATGGTTGAGTTGGGATGTGGACCTGGGTCATGGATTTCACTCTACAGATAAGGAAACTAAGTCCCACAGAGAGAAAAATGGACATCCTCAAAGTCACACACCTAACTAGGAGCAAAGCCAAGACCAAAGCTAGGTTTCTCATGTTCTTTCTACCAACCAATATTGGCATTCAATCCTTTTATCCTCGACTCTGTGGGAAGCCCAGGGAAATCAATACATTAAAGACAAGTAAGTCTTCTCCTTGTTAACAGGTATAAGAGTTAGGGTTCAAACTCAGGTCTTAAATTTCCAAATCCTTTTTCTTAGGTTTGAGTCGTGGTTCTGGCAGTCACAGTCTATGTGACCATGGGTGGGTAATTCCTGACTCTGAGTCCTCAGTTTCTTCATCTGTCAAATAAGGATAATGCTATCAGCCAAAACAAGCTGGGAGAAGGGTTCATCTATGTGAAAAATACATTGTAATCTACAGAGAATAGAAGAGAGACTAGAGACATGATTTCACTGATATAGGGGCATCTGAGATGAGGAAATGCCCTATCCGTGCTGCTGAGCATCTTCTCTGCTACCTCCAGACTACGTGATTTGTCCAGAGCAGGAGAGACAGTGACTTGCCCAGGGTCACACAGGTATCCAAATTAACCAAAGAGTAGGATTTCTCAAGTAGAATATGAATGGCCAAGACTTTTGATGCCTTATGGGATGACAAGGGGTGTGGAGGAGAGGAAATCAGTCCAAAGATCTTACCTGGAGCTAGACCATAAGGCAGGGGGTCCTTTCTCAGTACACCCACATGCTGATTTCCCTTGGGGTGACCCAGGTCACCATCGCCACCGCCGCCACTGTTCTCACTCTGTGTTGGAGAGAGGACTTGAACCAAGGTCTTCCTGGCACCAAAGTCAGCTCTCTACCTAACACAAATGCAAAGAATGCTTATGTGGATCAATAACCAAATCAATCCACATAAGAGGTAATCAGTTCTCTAGCACTTTGGTAAATTAATCCCTCTTCCAATGAGGAAACAGTCATATTACTAGTGTAGAACCAGCCATGTGCTTCTCTAGACCCAGTTGGCACTAGGAATATCTGTGGAGGGGGAAGTGCTAAGGTCCTCTCTTCCGGTCTATGGCAGGAGTCAGGGCTGTCAGCATGGATAGGTGGGCAGCTGCATCCTCTGGAGAGTGTCCCACCAGCCATTGCAGTTCTGCTGATCAGTGCAGTGATTGCCTTCTTCACTGAATTTGCCAGCAACACGGCCACCATCATCATCTTCCTCCCTGTCCTGGCTGAACTGGTAAGTGCCCCCCATAAAGGTCTAAAAAGTTACCACCCTCTGGCCCAGCCCGCGCATCTGGAGCACAATCAACAGGGGGGAGAGACTTTCCTTAAGGAAGTCCAGAGGCAGGAAGATTCATTTAAAAAATTAATCTCACATATATCTTTTGCTCCTACAACATTTTTGTTTCTCCATTTATCTCCCCACTCTCCTACACAGTGAGAGTGCTTCAAAACTAAGCAACAAGGCAACAGTCTGACGGGATGGCCAGTTTCCCACATATATAAATAAGTATCTCTTCAAAGAAGAGGAGGATGTGTATTTCTTCACCTCCTTTATGGTCAAGCTTGAACACCCTAATCATTAAGTCATCAAAAATATTATTTAAAAATCATATTTATATCATAAACATGATATATCATATACTCAAATATATTAAATGCCATTAATGTTATATAATCATTTAATATAAATATGTGATTGTTACATAATTATACAATATAATAATTTATTAGTATATAACATGATAAATATACATTAAATAATTAAATATATTGTGTTTAGCATATTATTTAAATATATCATAATTAAATATCCTATCAAATAAGAATATTAAATTACTGAAATATTTAAAATTTTTCTGAGTGTTCTTTTTAAGTATCCCCACGCCTAGTAAGTGACAAAACCAGAATACAAAGCCAGACCCTTTGACCCTCAACCCAGTGTTTTCTCCATACTATGTCAGCCTGAGAAAGGCTGCAGAGAAGGGGAAAGGCAATGGTTACTTGTGGTGTCAGGCTTGAGTTTTTTTCTGTTTTGAGGTATTTCCCCCCCCCACATTTTTGCTTCAGCTTGCTCCTAATGTTGGAATCAAGGTACAACAAAACTCACTGGAGGCCAGAGAGACCAACTAGTAAGGAGAAATAGAGAAGAGCAGAAAGAGCATTGAACTAGGACTTGGTAGCCCTGAGTTCCAATGCAAGCCCCACCAGCTTGAGCAAGTCATTCCCCTCCACCCCAAGTTTCATTTCTTCCTCTATAAAATGAGGGAGTGAATTTTCAAAAGCAGAAACACAAATTGTTCATTGCTCATTCACTGGGATACAAATTATGGAGTTGTGTAATATCTTACATATCAAATCAGTCCCTCAAAATCAAGAAAATTCACTGTTGTTGAAATGAAGGAGAAGAAAATACTCTCATACTTTGTTGGTAGAATTGCAAATGAGTCTTTCAAGAGAGTAGTCTGGTAGCACATAGCAAAAGTCACAAAAACAATTGTTCCATTCTTGGGAATATAATCCGAATGTTGTCAAAAACAACAACAAAAAAAGAACCATCAACTCAAGATTTTTATAGTAGCACTGTGTGTATAATTACAAAAGCATAAAAATAAATTGTAAACAATCTAAATGTCTAAAAATAGAGGAATAATTAAAGAAATTATAGTGCCTTGATGAAATGGGATACTTTAACAATTAAGACAATTATGAGGAATACACAAAAATTTGGAAAATCTTTATGAAATAATGCAAACTAAAAATACCCAGAACCAGCAGAGTAGAATCTACCTCATCCACAACTAAATAAGAAGAAAGAGTTACTAAGAGTGAATGAATATTATGTGAAGAAGGGGACTAAAATGTCCACATCTCTTTGATGCAGAGATTCCACTGCTTGGCCAAGGAGTTCAGATAACCTACAGGTTCCATAATCACTAGAATATTTATATTAAAAAATGAAAATTAAATAGAGATTCATTAAGTGAAAAACAAATGAGCAAGTTGTAGTAGACTGCCATAATGGAATAATACTATGCTATAGCATACTAGAAATATGACTAGGAAGATGGCAGAGCACAGGAAAATTTAAATCAACTAATGCAAAATAAAGGGAGCAGAATCAGGAAAATAATATGCACAATGACTAGAACAATGAAAATGGAAACAACAAGAAAACCATGAAACTGAATGCTGTAAGATTATAATGACCATGCTTTATCCCAGAAAAGAAATAGAAGACATCAGCCATTTTTTTCTTTGGAAATATGGAGGACTGAACACTACAGATAATGCCAGCCATTTTTTTTTTTTGGTGTGTTGGTTAATTTTGAACTTTTTAGAGAAATCTTTTTTTATTTTCGGTCATAAAGGATGATTCTTTGATAGGAGGAGGGGGAGAATACCCTGGAAATATTGCTGATATAGAAACAAAAGGCACCAGTCTGTGTGGAGGGTGGTACATTCCCATAATTCTTGCTACGAGGGCAGGCTGCAATGGGTGGATTGACTGAGTTTAGGAGTTCTGGGTTACACTGACAAAAATCAATTTGGTACTCTCACTAAGTCTGACACCAGAATGGTGAACGTTCTGGAGTAGAGTTCTATCAGGCTGCTTAAGAAAGACAAACCAACCTTGGTTGGAAAGACAATTCTGGTCAAAGGTTCCATGCCGATCAGCAGTGGGATCAAGCTTACAAATGGCTGCTATACTTCTATACACACCTGGCTATACTTCTAGCCTGGGTGAAATAGGGAGACCCAGGCAAAAAAAATCAATGAAAAACACTTTTTAAAAAAGAATGAATTGACAGAGAATCCTGATAAAGACTTGGCAGTAACTGAAAAGTTATAATAGTATATATGTTTTTAAATTAATCTATTAATTTTTTCAGTTTCATGTGGAAATAACTTTTGACAAGTGTTTTCTGATTCTGATATTTTAGGATTCAGATTTTCTCTCTCCCTCCCTTCCTCCACCATCTCCCTGAGGTGGTCAATAGTCTGTTATAGATTATACCAATCCTCTATATGGTGAAATTAATTTAAATGCAATTGCTAAACAAATTTAGTTGTATATACTGGTGTTCAACATTAATGTTTTTAGAAATTATTTAAATAAAAATAGAAAAAAGTGAGGAGGTTGAATTGGATGATCTCCAAGGTCCCTTCCAGCTCTAATATTCCATGTTTGATGTGTGTTTTCTCCCTCCCTCTCTCTGCCGGGGTCAGGCCATTCGCCTGCGAGTCCATCCTCTATATCTGATGATCCCAGGTACAGTTGGCTGCTCCTATGCCTTTATGCTTCCAGTTTCAACACCCCCCAACTCCATTGCCTTTGCTTCTGGACATCTGCTGGTCAAAGATATGGTAACTTCCAAGAATTAATTGTGAGCCTCTGCAAGGAGGGAGGGTGCAGGTGGCTTGGGGAAGCCTGTGAAGTCAGTGCCTCTTTGATGAGCCTCAGGGTTGGAGCCCAGAAAACCAAATTGCTGTTTGGTGAGCCTGTGGACATGAGTCAGAAGACACTCTGGCCTAGGAGTCAGAATATCTAGGTTCAAATCCCCTCTCTGCCATTCAGTACTATCTGTGGAACTTCAGGCAAATCCCTTTCTCTTTCTGGGACTCAGTTTCTTCATCTGTAAAATAAAAGGTTTCTACTAGATCGGAGTTCCATGGACCCCCAAGGGTTAAGGAGATTTCAAGGGATCTGTGACCTTGGACCCATTAATATTCCAATTACTTCATTCCCATGTAATTGGTTTCTTTTTCATCTTGTGTATTTTCTATTCTGCATTTAAGAATGCCCTTCTGAGAAGGGGACCAAGGGTTTCACCAGCATGCCCCGAGGAGTCCATGCCAAGAAAAAAGCTTAAGAACACCTGGCCTAATGTAACTAGACAGTCTAAAAGCTGCTTCCTAGCTCCAATGTTCTATGACCTAAGGTCCCTCCTCACTCTGACATCTGGGACTCTGATATTCCTGCCTTATTAAACAGACAAAACAGTATCATGTAAGCCTGGATATTCTGGAATCTTTGGTATGGTATAATGGAAAGAGTACTGAGTATGGGATTAAGGGATCTGAGCTCAAATTCAGTATCCATTACTTACTCCCTGTGGCTCTATGGACAAGAAGACTAACTTCTATGGCTCTCAGTTTCCTCATCTATAACATGAAAGAGTTGGACTAGATAATGGCTCCTGAGGCCTCTTTTTGCTCTAAATCTATCATTTTCCTCTCTTCTTATCAAGTTATTTAACTTCTGTCTGCCTCAGTTTCCTCATCTATCTAATGGGGACAATATTAGCACCTACCTCCCGAGGTTGTTAGAAGGATAAAGTGAGATAATATTATTCACTTTTCAAACCTTAGAGCACTCTATAAGTGCTAGATATTATTATTGGTGGATGTCTAGGGATTGTTAGGTTCATTTCAATATTCCCCTAAGCCTAAGAAGTTTGAGGAAGGCAGACTGTCTTTGAATCCTTTATTGTGTATTATATAAATCCAAAACGTAGTTTCTTATTAAAAACAAAAACTCTTCTCTTCTGTCTTTGGGTCAATTCTAAGACAAAAGAAAATCAAGGGCTAGGCAATGGGGTTTAAGTTGTATGACCCAGGGTCATACAGCTAGGAATTATCTGAGGTGAGATTTGAACCCAGGTCCTCCTGCCTCTAGGCTTGGGGCTTTATCCATTGTGCTACCCACAGAACTGTGCCAGGTTTGAAAATTTTAAGCAGGTCCCAAAGTTGAGACCATTTTCTAAAAATGCATCTCAAC
This sequence comes from Monodelphis domestica, assembly GCF_027887165.1. Classification (NCBI taxonomy): domain Eukaryota; kingdom Metazoa; phylum Chordata; class Mammalia; order Didelphimorphia; family Didelphidae; genus Monodelphis; species Monodelphis domestica. The sequence goes on from NC_077227.1 coordinate 507,856,770, forward strand.
TCTAATGGACATATAAAGGATTTGACTAACAACGAAAATAATAATCAGAATCATAATATTGACTAACAACCAAAATAATCTACTTAGGGGAAACTGAGGCCCAGAGAGAGAGGAAATGACTTTCTTAGATTTACAAAGATTCAATAAATAACAAAAGTTGAATTTGAACCCAGATCTTCTGACCCCAAATCTTATACTCTTTACATTATATTGAGCTATGTTTCCAGGACCTAAAGATCTACGATCAAGTTTATGCAACAGAATAAACGTTACATCAAAATGTTTAAACTAGAGGAAGAGAAGGAGGAGGAAGACATCAAGTAGGGTGAGCAGCAAAGCAAGCTTTCCTCCCACATACAAAGGAGAATGTTCATCGCTAAGTCATGAAATTTTAATATCTTCTGAGGCCCCTAACGCATCTGCCACATAGCCTGGACATGCTTAACTCGGAAAGCCACCACTGGTCTTGTTTCTCTCATACGTGACAGTTTACAAAGCACCTTCCCTGGGATAGCCCATTGGCGTTCCTATTGACCAGAGAAGAAGACTGAGGTCCAGAGGAATGCAGAGACTTGCTAAAGGTCCCGTGCTAGAGCTGTCTCTCACACTCAGCTTTTCTGATTGGGGGCCCAGGCTTCCTTCCCCTCTCCCAGGCTGCTATTACAGGGAGGGAGAGACATTCACTCCCTGGCCCCTGCCTGACTTTCCACCCAATTTCCTCAGCCACGGGTTCATCACCTCCCGGGCCTGAGCAGCCAAGTGGAGCGACCCGATTCACAAGATGTTTCTGGCCTTCACCTACCCCAATCTTGAGGACCTCAGTTTCAGCCAGGGCCAAGTTCACATCCACCCCAGGGATGAATGGAGCGAATACCTTTGTCCTCCTCCCAAGGGGTACTCAGAGTGTGTGGAGCAAAGTTTAACTGTAAATGAAGTTTTCTAGCCTGGAGAGTCAGTCCCATGAGAGGCAATCTTATGTCATGAATAAAACCTGGCCTGGGGGGTCAAGGGCCTGGGCTTCTAGATCTCGTGCCCTTTACTAGCTCAGTCCCCTTATCACTTTTTCTCCGAACCTCAGTTTATCAAGCTGGAAAATGAGAAATCTAACCTCAACCATCTTCTATGATCCATTCCTGCCACCAAATTCTGTTCTAACATTCCTTCCAGCCCTGTCCATCTATATTCTAAGATTCCTTCCAGCCCCGTCAGTCTATATTCTAAGATTCCTTCCAGCCCTGTCAGTCTATATTCTAAGATTCCTTCCAGCCCTTCCAGTCTATATTCTAAGATTCCTTCCAGCACCGTCAGTCTATATTCTAAGATTCCTTCCAGCACCGTCAGTCTATATTCTAAGATTCCTTCCAGCCCCGTCAGTCTATATTCTAAGATTCCTTCCAGCCCCGTCAGTCTATATTCTAAGATTCCTTCCAGCCCTGTCAGTCTATATTCTAAGATTCCTTCCAGCCCTGTCCGTCTATATTCTAAGATTCCTTCCAGCACCGTCAGTCTATATTCTAAGATTCCTTCCAGCCCTGTCCGTCTATATTCTAAGATTCCTTCCAGCCCCGTCAGTCTATATTCTAAGATTCCTTCCAGCCCTGTCAGTCTATATTCTAAGATTCCTTCCAGCCCTGTCCGTCTATATTCTAAGATTCCTTCCAGCACCGTCAGTCTATATTCTAAGATTCCTTCCAGCCCTGTCCGTCTATATTCTAAGATTCCTTCCAGCACCGTCAGTCTATATTCTAACATTCCTTCCAGCCCTGTCCATCTATATTCTAAGATTCCTTCCAGCCCCGTCAGTCTATATTCTAAGATTCCTTCCAGCCCTGTCAGTCTATATTCTAAGATTCCTTCCAGCCCTTCCAGTCTATATTCTAAGATTCCTTCCAGCCCTTCCAGTCTATATTCTAAGATTCCTTCCAGCCCCGTCAGTCTATATTCTAAGATTCCTTCCAGCCCTGTCCGTCTATATTCTAAGATTCCTTCCAGCCCCGTCAGTCTATATTCTAAGATTCCTTCCAGCCCTGTCCATCTATATTCTAAGATTCCTTCCAGCCCCGTCCGTCTATATTCTAAGATTCCTTCCAGCCCTGTCCGTCTATATTCTAAGATTCCTTCCAGCCCCGTCAGTCTATATTCTAAGATTCCTTCCAGCCCTGTCAGTCTATATTCTAAGATTCCTTCCAGCCCCGTCAGTCTATATTCTAAGATTCCTTCCAGCCCTGTCCGTCTATATTCTAAGATTCCTTCCAGCCCTTCCAGTCTATATTCTAAGATTCTTTCCAGCCCCGTCAGTCTATATTCTAAGATTCTTTCCAGCCCTTCCAGTCTATATTCTAAGATACCTTCCAGCCCTGTCCGTCTATATTCTAAGATTCCTTCCAGCCCTGTCCGTATATATTCTAAGATTCCTTCCAGCCCTGTCCGTCTATATTCTAAGATTCCTTCCAGCCCTTCCAGTCTATATTCTAAGATTCCTTCCAGCCCTTCCAGTCTATATTCTAAAATTCCTTCCAGCCCCGTCAGTCTATATTCTAAGATACCTTCCAGCCCCGTCAGTCTGTATTCTAAGATTCCTTCCAGCCCTGTCAGTCTATATTCTAAGATACCTTCCAGCCCTGTCCGTCTATATTCTAAGATTCCTTCCAGCCCTGTCCGTCTATATTCTAAGATTCCTTCCAGCCCTGTCCGTCTATATTCTAAGATACCTTCCAGCCCTGTCCGTCTATATTCTAAGATTCCTTCCAGCCCTGTCAGTCTATATTCTAAGATTCCTTCCAGCCCTGTCTGTCTATATTCTAAGATTCCTTCCAGCCCTTCCAGTCTATATTCTAAGATTCCTTCCAGCCCTTCCAGTCTATATTCTAAGATTCCTTCCAGCCCTGTCCGTCTATATTCTAAGATTCCTTCCAGCCCTGTCCGTCTATATTCTAAGATTCCTTCCAGCCCTGTCCGTCTATATTCTAAGATTCCTTCCAGCCCTTCCAGTCTATATTCTAAGATTCCTTCCAGCCTCGTCAGTCTGTATTCTAAGATTCCTTCCAGCCCCGTCAGTCTATATTCTAAGATTCCTTCCAGCCCTGTCCGTCTATATTCTAAGATTCCTTCCAGCCCTGTCCGTCTATATTCTAAGATTCCTTCCAGCCCTTCCAGTCTATATTCTAAGATTCCTTCCAGCCCTGTCCGTCTATATTCTAAGATTCCTTCCAGCCCTGTCCGTCTATATTCTAAGATTCCTTCCAGCCCTGTCCGTCTATATTCTAAGATTCCTTCCAGCCCTTCCAGTCTATATTCTAAGATTCCTTCCAGCCTCGTCAGTCTATATTCTAAGATTCCTTCCAGCCCTTCCAGTCTATATTCTAAGATTCCTTCCAGCCCCGTCAGTCTATATTCTAAGATTCCTTCCAGCCCTGTCCGTCTATATTCTAAGATTCCTTCCAGCCCTTCCAGTCTATATTCTAAGATTCCTTCCAGCCCTGTCCGTCTATATTCTAAGATTCCTTCCAGCCCTGTCCGTCTATATTCTAAGATTCCTTCCAGCCCTTCCAGTCTATATTCTAAGATTCCTTCCAGCCCCGTCCGTCTATATTCTAAGATTCCTTCCAGCCCTTCCAGTCTATATTCTAAGATTCCTTCCAGCCCCGTCCGTCTATATTCTAAGATTCCTTCCAGCCCTTCCAGTCTATATTCTAAGATTCCTTCCAGCCCCGTCCGTCTATATTCTAAGATTCCTTCCAGCCCTTCCAGTCTATATTCTAAGATTCCTTCCAGCCCTGTCCGTCTATATTCTAAGATTCCTTCCAGCCCTTCCAATCTATATTCTAAGATTCCTTCCAGCCCTTCCAGTCTATATTCTAAGATTCCTTCCAGCCCTGTCCGTCTATATTCTAAGATTCCTTCCAGCCCTGTCAGTCTATATTCTAAGATTCCTTCCAGCCCTTCCAGTCTATATTCTAAGATTCCTTCCAGCCCTGTCCGTCTATATTCTAAGATTCCTTCCAGCCCTGTCAGTCTATATTCTAAGATTCCTTCCAGCCCTGTCAGTCTATATTCTAAGATTCCTTCCAGCCCTGTCAGTCTATATTCTAAGATTCCTTCCAGCCCTTCCAGTCTATATTCTAAGATTCCTTCCAGCCCCATCAGTCTGTATTCTAAGATTCCTTCCAGCCCTGTCCGTCTATATTCTAAGATTCCTTCCAGCCCTTCCAGTCTATATTCTAAGATTCCTTCCAGCCCTGTCCGTCTGTATTCTAAGATTCCTTCCAGCCCCGTCCGTCTATATTCTAAGATTCCTTCCAGCCCTTCCAGTCTATATTCTAAGATTCCTTCCAGCCCCGTCCGTCTATATTCTAAGATTCCTTCCAGCCCTTCCAGTCTATATTCTAAGATTCCTTCCAGCCCCATCAGTCTGTATTCTAAGATTCCTTCCAGCCCCGTCAGTCTGTATTCTAAGATTCCTTCCAGCCCTGTCCGTCTATATTCTAAGATTCCTTCCAGCCCTGTCCGTCTATATTCTAAGATTCCTTCCAGCCCTGTCCGTCTATATTCTAAGATTCCTTCCAGCCCTTCCAGTCTATATTCTAAGATTCCTTCCAGCCCTTCCAGTCTATATTCTAAGATTCCTTCCAGCCCTTCCAGTCTATATTCTAAGATTCCTTCCAGCCCTGTCCGTCTATATTCTAAGATTCCTTCCAGCCCTGTCCGTCTATATTCTAAGATTCCTTCCAGCCCTGTCCGTCTATATTCTAAGATTCCTTCCAGCCCTGTCCGTCTATATTCTAAGATTCCTTCCAGCCTCGTCAGTCTGTATTCTAAGATTCCTTCCAGCCCCGTCAGTCTATATTCTAAGATTCCTTCCAGCCCTTCCAGTCTATATTCTAAGATTCCTTCCAGCCCCGTCCGTCTATATTCTAAGATTCCTTCCAGCCCTTCCAGTCTATATTCTAAGATTCCTTCCAGCCCTGTCCGTCTATATTCTAAGATTCCTTCCAGCCCTGTCCGTCTATATTCTAAGATTCCTTCCAGCCCTGTCCGTCTATATTCTAAGATTCCTTCCAGCCCTTCCAGTCTATATTCTAAGATTCCTTCCAGCCTCGTCAGTCTGTATTCTAAGATTCCTTCCAGCCCCGTCAGTCTATATTCTAAGATTCCTTCCAGCCCTTCCAGTCTATATTCTAAGATTCCTTCCAGCCCCGTCAGTCTATATTCTAAGATTCCTTCCAGCCCTGTCCGTCTATATTCTAAGATTCCTTCCAGCCCTTCCAGTCTATATTCTAAGATTCCTTCCAGCCCTGTCCGTCTATATTCTAAGATTCCTTCCAGCCCTTCCAGTCTATATTCTAAGATTCCTTCCAGCCCCGTCCGTCTATATTCTAAGATTCCTTCCAGCCCTTCCAGTCTATATTCTAAGATTCCTTCCAGCCCCGTCCGTCTATATTCTAAGATTCCTTCCAGCCCTTCCAGTCTATATTCTAAGATTCCTTCCAGCCCTGTCAGTCTATATTCTAAGATTCCTTCCAGCCCTTCCAGTCTATATTCTAAGATTCCTTCCAGCCCTGTCCGTCTATATTCTAAGATTCCTTCCAGCCCTTCCAATCTATATTCTAAGATTCCTTCCAGCCCTTCCAGTCTATATTCTAAGATTCCTTCCAGCCCTGTCCGTCTATATTCTAAGATTCCTTCCAGCCCTGTCAGTCTATATTCTAAGATTCCTTCCAGCCCTTCCAGTCTATATTCTAAGATTCCTTCCAGCCCTGTCCGTCTATATTCTAAGATTCCTTCCAGCCCTGTCAGTCTATATTCTAAGATTCCTTCCAGCCCTGTCAGTCTATATTCTAAGATTCCTTCCAGCCCTGTCAGTCTATATTCTAAGATTCCTTCCAGCCCTTCCAGTCTATATTCTAAGATTCCTTCCAGCCCCATCAGTCTGTATTCTAAGATTCCTTCCAGCCCTGTCCGTCTATATTCTAAGATTCCTTCCAGCCCTTCCAGTCTATATTCTAAGATTCCTTCCAGCCCTGTCCGTCTGTATTCTAAGATTCCTTCCAGCCCCGTCCGTCTATATTCTAAGATTCCTTCCAGCCCTTCCAGTCTATATTCTAAGATTCCTTCCAGCCCCGTCCGTCTATATTCTAAGATTCCTTCCAGCCCTTCCAGTCTATATTCTAAGATTCCTTCCAGCCCCATCAGTCTGTATTCTAAGATTCCTTCCAGCCCCGTCAGTCTGTATTCTAAGATTCCTTCCAGCCCTGTCCGTCTATATTCTAAGATTCCTTCCAGCCCTGTCCGTCTATATTCTAAGATTCCTTCCAGCCCTGTCCGTCTATATTCTACGATTCCTTCCAGCCCTTCCAGTCTATATTCTAAGATTCCTTCCAGCCCTTCCAGTCTATATTCTAAGATTCCTTCCAGCCCTTCCAGTCTATATTCTAAGATTCCTTCCAGCCCCATCAGTCTGTATTCTAAGATTCCTTCCAGCCCCGTCAGTCTGTATTCTAAGATTCCTTCCAGCCCTGTCCGTCTATATTCTAAGATTCCTTCCAGCCCTGTCCGTCTATATTCTAAGATTCCTTCCAGCCCTGTCCGTCTATATTCTAAGATTCCTTCCAGCCCTGTCCGTCTATATTCTAAGATTCCTTCCAGCCCTGTCCGTCTATATTCTAAGATTCCTTCCAGCCCTGTCCGTCTATATTCTAAGATTCCTTCCAGCCCTTCCAGTCTATATTCTAAGATTCCTTCCAGCCCCGTCAGTCTATATTCTAAGATTCCTTCCAGCCCCGTCAGTCTGTATTCTAAGATTCCTTCCAGCCCCGTCAGTCTGTATTCTAAGATTCCTTCCAGCCCTGTCCGTCTATATTCTAAGATTCCTTCCAGCCCTGTCCGTCTATATTCTAAGATTCCTTCCAGCCCTTCCAGTCTATATTCTAAGATTCCTTCCAGCCCTTCCAGTCTATATTCTAAGATTCCTTCCAGCCCTTCCAGTCTATATTCTAAGATTCCTTCCAGCCCTTCCAGTCTATATTCTAAGATTCCTTCCAGCCCTTCCAGTCTATATTCTAAGATTCCTTCCAGCCCTTCCAGTCTATATTCTAAGATTCCTTCCAGCCCTTCCAGTCTATATTCTAAGATTCCTTCCAGCCCTTCCAGTCTATATTCTAAGATTCCTTCCAGCCCTTCCAGTCTATATTCTAAGATTCCTTCCAGCCCTTCCAGTCTATATTCTAAGATTCCTTCCAGCCCTGTCCGTCTATATTCTAAGATTCCTTCCAGCCCCGTCAGTCTGTATTCTAAGATTCCTTCCAGCCCTGTCAGTCTTAATTCCAGCCCTAATAGTCTATTCTAAGGTCCCTTCCAGTCCTACTATCTATGTTCCGAGGTCCCTTCCAGTCTTATTCTAGTCAGTATTCTAAAGTTCCCTCCTGCAATCAAGTTTTGCATTCTATGCTCCCTTTTATTCTACCTGATATTCCACTTGTAATTAAAAATTTATTCATTTAGCAAACATTTACTAGGAACCTACTGTATGTAGGGGCCTATGTTAGGTGCTTAGAGGGCACAAAGATAAGGGAAGGGAAGAGCGTTAATCACCTACTCTGTTTCAGGCACCATTCTAAGCATTTCTTCAAATATTATCTCATCTGATACTCACAACAACTCTGGGAGATAAGAGCTCTTATCCCCATTTTACAGATGAGGAAACTGAGGTTAGATGTCTTGGTTGGGGTCACACAACTAGTATTTGGGGTCAAATTGAACTGTCATTTTTCCTTATTGCAGACCTAGTGCTCTCTCTACTACACCACCAAGTTGTCTTTAAATAAGTAAGACATGGTCCTTGCCCTCAATGGGACAATGTCCTTAAATGGATCTAAGAGGGTTATTAATGTTCTCATGCTCTTTCCTATAAAAAGTCACAATTCCCTTAAAAAAACATTTTTAACTCCTACTTTCCATCTTGGAATGGATACCAAGTATTGGTTCCAAGACAGAAGAGTGGTAAGGGCTTAGCAAAGGAGGTTAAGTGACTTGCTCAGGATCACACCGTTAGGAAGTGTCTGAGGACAAATTTGAACCCAAGATCTCCTGTTTCCAGGCCTGACTCTATCCACTGAACCACCTAACTGCCCCCACAATTCCCTGTATGTATGCATCGAGGGCATTTAACTTTATATTTTTTTCTCTTTTTATATTCCCTTTAAGCAAAAGTTCTTAACCTGAGATTCATGAACTTTTTTTTTATATTTTGATAACTTTTTCAACCCAAGTATTTCCTTCATAATCTTATATGTTTTATGTATTTAAAAACGTACTTCTGAGAAAGGTTCCTAGGATTCACCAGACGGACCATTGAAGGGGCCCATGATATAAAGAAGGTTGGGAGCCCCTGTCGTCCAGCCTCACTGTTAAGAAAGCGGGCCAGGATTATCATCTTCATTTGATTGATGGGGAAACTGAGTATCAGAGAGCTTAAATGGTATCTCCACCAAGTTAATGGCAGAACCCGGACTTTGCTTCAGATTTCCTACGTTTGAACTTTGGTCTGAACAACTAGCTGGCTGTGATGTCTCTGGGTCTCCGTTTGCTCATCTGTAAGATGAGGGGTTTCCATCAGCTGCTCTTTGCCTCTCTGTAAACCCTGTGACTTTCTCTGAACCTCTACCAGGCCTGTTGGGTGACTCTTGGTCTTGTGGGTTTCCTGTGTTTCAGGTACGGACAGGCCTCCTGATGAATATTGCCGGTGTTTTGCTGCTTAACTTGGCCATGAATACATGGGCGCAGAGCATCTTCCAGCTGGGGGCCTTCCCAGCCTGGGCAGAGGACCACTCCAGCAATGTCACAGAGAGGCTCCTTGATGAGTACAACACCACTCTTCGGCCCCTCCTCAATGTCTGAGCCCATCCAAATGGGTTGCTCGAGGGACTCACTTGGGATGGGGTCTTTTCCATCCCAGCCAGGCCTTCCAAGAGGGCATCCCCCAGACCTGGTGCTCATCTCCAACCAGCCAGCCAAGCTGTTTTGTTTCTGATCAAATAATTGCCAGGTGAAGAGGACCTTCAGGACTCCTGCAGAGCCTCAAGGCTCCTTCAATAAGATATATTCCTCCTCCACTGCCACCTTCCACACCAGCCCCCAACTCCCACGTTACATGGCACAGCCGCATCTTGGACCAGATATTTCAGGGAGCAGTTACTTCCTTTACCCTCAAGGCTTCCCATTAGTATTCAGTTGGGCCATGTGTCTGTAGGCTTCAGGAACCATTGAAGGATTTGGAATCCAACCCCATGGACAAACAAGTCCCCTTTCAGGTTTACAAGGTGTTTTCCTCACAACAAGTATCTCAAGTGTTATTATGCCTATTTTATAGATGAGGAAACTGAGGCTCTGAGATGGGAAGCTATTTGCTCATGGTCATAGTGTTAGATGCAGGATTTGAGCCCAGGTCCCTTGACTCACACCATATACTCTGACAATTATACCATGTTGCCTTTCCTATGAGGTCCATGACCTCCTAGGAATTTAGGTTGAGATAATTAAAGACCAGGTAGTTGTTCTCCTGCCATGGCCTTCTGGAGTCTGGGACCACCTCTGTTCCTTGAGAAGACGTCGAAGGAGAATGGAAGATCAAGTACAACTGACTCAAAAATGTTATCTGACAAATAATGTGTGTTCCCTTTATCGGATGTTCAACTCTTTAGATTATTTTAGCTCCTACAATGGTCTTCAGAACTATCATTTCTTATGTCACAGAGCCACCACATTTTCTGAAAACCTGTTTTAAAAATTTAGAGACAAACTAAATTCTAAGCACATGTACACCTGGGCACACAATACATTCACAGATGAAGTGAGCTTTTGCAGAATGCCCCATAGTCAATTTATAAAATGTTCCATAGTCAATCAAGTATAGAGCCATAGAACCATAGATTTCAGAGGCTCTCGAGTTGTACTCCCTCCTTTTTAAAGATTAGGAAATGGAGGCACTTCAAACTGGCCAGTCCCTGGTGGCAGAAGGGAATAGTTAAAATGAACGATAGTGAATTAGAGATTGAGGCCATGGAGTCTCTTGCACAGAAATCACCCAGGTGGAAGGGACCTTGAAAACTTCAAATACAGCCCTCCCTGAACAAGAATCCTTTCATCAGCATCTTTCCCTATGGGTTATCTGACTGTTTCTTGGGGACCTCCAACGACAAGGAACCCTTACCTCCCAAGGTACCCTTTTTTCTACTTTGGGATACTTCTAATTACTGGAAAGTCTTCCCTTACATTGAGCCAAAATTTGTCCCTCTTCAATTTCTACCAAATGCCCCTAGTTTCGCTCTCATGAGCCACAGACCTTCAAACACTTCCTTTCATGCACCAAATCTTCCGATACTTCCAGGTGACAATCATGCCCCATGGTCTTCTTGTCAGATTAAACATCCCATCTCTCTGGCTACACTCCTGTGGCATGGTTTCTAGTCTCTACTCCTTTTAAAAAAGAGGATTAACCACCATCCTAGAAGATCCATTAGAAAGGTTTGTTACCAAAGCATGAAATAGCCTCCTGAAGATTTGATGACTAATTCCAGATCCCAATTGTACATTTTAGGTGGGGTTGCCCCTGGCATCTCTAGGATCCCCTTTAGAATAAAGGGATAAACCCGTAACTTAAGGACCAGACCTGGTTCATTCTGATTTTCAGAACTTTAAGTCCTAGGTAACAATTGTGGCTTGGAAGTCCTCACTTCTTCCAAGGAAATCATATTTCATTTTTTGGTAAAACACTGTGATACCAGCAGACACACATTCAGGGAGACAGCAGAGAACCATGCCTCTAGAGTGTCTGCTTCTCTCGCTGAGAACATCCAGGAGCAAAAGATGAAAGAAACACAATATGGCTTGGAATTCTCAGTATGAGCCAGTAACTTTCTCTTTCCCCATCATACATATACACAGACTCCCCACTGAAGTACATAGGGAAAGCAATGCTATTTAAATTTATTTTCTTCAGTGTATTTGTGTGCCTTCATTTCCTTTTAGCTTATTCTAGTTTTTAGGGAGTTGATTTCTTCAGTGAATTTTCCCCCCAGCTGTTAGGTGTTTCTGTCAATTCTCTTCTTATTTGATTCTTAAACTTCTTTTCAAGTTTTTCCAGGGGTTCTTTTTTGAGCCTGACATACTTTCATACTTTGCTTTGGGGCTTCATGTGTTTCCTCTTTGACAATGTTGCCCTTTTCTGAGTCCATATTTTGGTCTTCTCTGCCATGTTATTTAAATTTATGAGAAGGGGAAAAAAGATAATCTACCACAAATCTTATCTGGTTGATTTTTGTACTTTCAGTGAAAGGACTTGTAGGCACCAATAATTTCCTCCTATTCTTCAAGCTCCATTTATGAATCACTCTTTTCAGTTGTACTCATAGAGTCAGAGAATGTCAGAGAGGGAGTGACCTAAGGACATAAATTGTCAGAGCCAGGGAGGACCTTGGAACAGAGGATGTCAAAGCTAGAAGGAGCCTTAGAGCATGGAATGTCAGAGCTGGTAGGAATGCCAGAACTGCCTCACCATTTTTATATCATAGGTCTTAGAAAATAATTTGTCAGAGATGGGAGGCCCCTTAGAACATAGAACATCAGCTGGAATGGACTTTCTTTCACAGAATGATGGAATTTGGAAGGCCCCTTAGAACAGTGAATATCAGAACTAGAAAGGACTTCTCTAGCAATTTCATCTATTCCAACCCCCCTCACTCACCCTAAAGAAGAGAAAATTGAGGCCCACAATGAATTATCCAAGATACTGCAGTTAGCAAATAGCAGAGCCTAGATTCTAACCCTACTCTCCTGCCTTTGAGACTGGGGCTCTATATAGCACACCTTACACTTGAAAAAGACCACGCTTTCAAGTAATGAAATCAATGATGAACCAGGAGGGCCTTTTTAGAAAAATGGGGTCAGACTAGCTTTATTCAGGTTGGTGGCTGGAGTAAATAATCCCAGGTATTTATTTCTATTTTGCTTTATTATAAGTATGACTGTGGGGGTGCCTCCTCTTCCTCTCCTTGATTTATCCCACTTACTTGCTCATTAGTACCAGAAAATTCTATCATTTGGGACCAGACCTTTCTAGGAGAGGGAATCCAGGGGCTAAAACTTAGTTATACTGGGGGATAAATGACTGATATCACAACATTTCCAAGAGGAAGGGAGAGAGGAATGGAGGGCTTTAAACTCTGAGATTATACCAGGGAACAAACATTGTCTACCTTGAATCACAGTTGCTGTTGATAAGGCAATTCCTTCACAACCTTTTCACATGTCAAGGGATGGGAGCATCTACCTGAGAGCCCATTTCCAGAGCCCATATGCAGACATCTTGAGATGTCTTGATTAACAGAGAATTCTTGATTATAAAATTCATATAATAAAGGATCTGAATTGGAATCTTATCTTGCTGTGATTTGATTTAGTCGAGGCAAAATAACCATAAAACAGATCCCATTCCAATAGTATTTTAAAACCTACAAAGCAGCTTTCTCCACAATAACCTGAACTTGGAACAGAGAAAACCACTGGCTTAGGTAGGTAAAAGAAACTCCATTTCCCAGATAAGGAAATTGAGGCCAAGAGAGACAAAGCAACCTTCCCAAGGTCACACAGCTAGTAAATGAAACAGATTCACAGATTCACTTTAGAACTAGAATAAATCCCAGAGGTTAAGTCTAACTCCTTTCTGGGCAGGAATCCCCACTATCATATCTCTGGCATGTAATCATCCAGCCTTTGCTCAAATTTCTCCAGCAATAGTAAACTCACTACCTAAAGAGGCAACCTTGTTGGCTAATTCTACTTGTTAGAAAATTAATTCTTCATTATATATAGAGCTGAATTTGAATTTGCCACTCTACCTCTGTCCTTTGAGGCTAAGCAAAATAAGCTTAAGCTTTCTTTCATGGGAGTTGTTTCAGAAACTATTACTATTCTAGATACTAAAAGCCACCTCTCAGGTCTTTCCCCTCATTCTCCATCCACCCCAAGTCTCCTCTTTTCCAGGCAAAACATCCCCATTTCCTTCAAGACTCATATAGCAGCATATAGTGGCCTTCCTATCTTGGTGACCCTCCTCTGTTTGGATTCACTCCAACTTATCCATATCTTTCCTAAAAAACTCCCCACTTCCAGATACAATATTCCAAGTAGGTTCTAAGCAAGGCACCCTGAAATCCCTGGCCTGTGATTTTCTCAGTAATTATATCTGGGCTGCCATGGATGGTGAATGGAGGAAGCACACACAGGACTTCAGACTTGCAGCCAACAGCAAGCTTTCTTTTGTGTTGACACATTGGTGGCTTGAGGCCAATCCAGGCCCTCTCCAAGCTCACATTTCCCTGGCTACACTCTTGCCAGGCAATAGCCATTTTCTCTGAAACTCACCTGCCTGCCGGGAGTCATTAGGTCAGGGTCTGTAAAAAGCTTTGAGATTTGGAGAAAGAGCTTTGCAAAGAGAGAAGGCACTAACATTATCCCAACCCTATAGTGGTCATGGAGAGAAGTGACTCTCTCCTGGACCCCATGAGGACCCCCGGTGTCCTAGGTCACGCAGTGCCTGGCAGGGGACTTTCCTTTTGAAACAAAAACCAGGAAGCAGCTCAGAAGCCCCATCGCCGGATTTGTTGTGCTGGACACAATGTAGTCTTACATCCTTTCACCAGATCACACAGGGCAGGCAGGGGACTAGAAACTAGGTCATATCCCTACACCAATGGACATTCTTTATTCCTCTCCTACCAACTCTCAAGCCTCACTTAAACCTTATCCGACACCGACTCTCATTGTTGGATTTCACCCAAATATATACTCCAAACAATTTAGATTGTTCCCTCTATGATCCTGTGCTTACATCTCCTTGGTAGGTCTCCCAAACTATCAACATACACCTTACTTGAGACTATGTCCAGACACTCCAGTTACTATCCCATCCCACAACAGAATTATAGGCATCCCTTCCACATTATGGGAATTGGGGACGTGGGACCTCTGCCACCTGGAAAATCCATATAAAATGTTTTGGTCCTTCCTTCATACCAGAGAAGAAGTCTGAATTTTTTCTTTTTTTTTCTCTCTCTCTCTCTTCTGGAATGTTTATAGTACCTTACTGTAAAATTCAGGTTAAGTATTTGGTCATACACTATATAGTGTCTAACCTTTTTCTGTATTGTCTGCTTATATTTATGTGTCACATGTGGTTTCTGCAAAAACTCCCCCCAAATTCCTGCTTAATTTCTTTTGCTGACCCTTGATATATAGAAACCATGATAGAGAAAGCCACAATGTGGAAGGGATTCCTGTACATACCTTTGTTTCTCTTAGCAGCTTCCCTGATCCATTGGGAGATATGGAGGAAATCTATGTTGGGGGGCACTTATTTTTCCCTTTTTGTCAAGATCTTGATTGAATTAAAACTGTAGTTTTGCTCCCTTCTTTTCTTCTTCCCTCAGGTAGAGATGCTAATGAGCAGAGCCAGAGAGAGGCAAGGTTTGGGGAAAAGGAAGAGAATCCAAGGGTCCAGAGAAGCCACACTTACCCCACTAGTTCCTAATTTGTCCTGAGATAAGGGCCCTGCTGTAGGCATGGACTACAGGTCTACAAAATATGGCACGAGGAGCCCCAGTGAATCTTATCAACCAACTCTATACTCAAAATCTGAAATTCCATCATTCCTTCTTGCAGGGTACAGACAGAGGTAGGGGAAGCGATAAAGGCTTTTCTAGTTGTCCAGAATCAGAATCAGTCATTTATGAAAATATAAGAGCTCCTGAGAGAGACACACACAGTCTATTCATTTCAGGAAACACTTTGGGTGAGGTTGATTGGGTTGGGAAGGGTGGGAAGAGAGATGAATGTAGTAACAAGTTTTAAAAAACAACAACAAAACTCTCACCTTCCATCTTAGAATTAACATTCTGCATTGGTTCCAAGGCAAAAGAGCAGTAAGGGTGAGGCAATGGAGGTTAAATGACTTGCCCAAGGTCACATAGTTAGGAAGTGTCTGAGGCCACATTTGAACTCTGGGACTGGTTTTCAATCCACTGAATCACCTAGATGACTACTCTGGTCACAATTTTTTAACGTGGAATCACAAAATCTTTGCTACCACTTCACTTTCCAAATGTTTGATCTCTGTCTAGTTATCAAAGAAATCTTGGTCTTAGTGGATTAATAATTTGATTTAAAAATCCAATATGATCATAAGATCATAGATTTAGGGCTAGAAAAGACTTTAGAGGTCATCTAGTCCAACCCTTCCTTGAACAGAAGTTCCCTCAATCAACATCCTCAGCAAATAGCCTTCCTACCTCTGTTTGAGAGTTTCCAGAGATGAGAAAGAGGCTCATAGCTACTTAAGGGAGCCCATTACATTTTTTAACAGTTCTAATTGTTGGAAAGTTTTCCATATACTAGATAAGACTTGCCTCTCTACTGTGTGCTCCTATTAGCCTTTTGGGGTCAAACAGAATAAATCTAATCTCTCTTCCCTATTTCTAATTGAAAGCATTTACATACCTGAAGATTGTTCTCATGATGCTCCTAAGACTTCTATTCTCCAAGGAGTTCAGCAGTATTCTTCCTTCCTTCCTTCCTTCCTTCCTTCCTTCCTTCCTTCCTTCCTTCCTTCCTTCCTTCCTTCCCTTCCTTCCTTCCTTCCCCCTCCCTCCCTTCCTTCCTTCCTTCCTTCCTTCCTTTCATTCCTTTCCTTCCTTCCTTCCCTTCTTTCCTTCCCTCCTTTCTTCCTTCCTTCTACAAATATTCATGGAGAGCATATTATATGCAAGGCTTTAAGATGGGCATCATCCCTGCCTTCATGGAACCTGTAGTCAATTTGAAACAAGTCTCACACACCATACAAAAATAATTAACAGCCTCAAAAGGTTTGTTGAAGGCCCTAAGGATGGGGCACAGAAATCAGGGCTGTAGGAGTTCAGGGGAGGAAAAGATCCCTAATACTTGCCATAGTCAGGGAAGACTTCATTGAAGCAGGTAAAAATTTGAATTTGACCCTTGAAGAACATGAAGGTTTTTTCTAGATAAAGAGGATAAAAGAACATTCTAGACAGAAGAAATGGCATAAGCACAACTTGAATGAGAAGTTATGTTTAGAGAAAAAAGGAAGCCAATTTTGATTGAAGAGGAGGAATTCGGTGAAAAATAAGAAAGGTGTGTTGACAGACCTAGAGAGGGGAGGTCTTAGGTTCAAAATTGGCTTCAGACACTTCCCAGCTGTGTGACCCTGGGCAAGTCACTTAATCTCCATTGCCTAACCCTTACCATTCTTCTGCTTTGGAACCAATACACAATATTGATTCCAGGATGGAAGGTAAGGGAAAGAGAAAGAAAGAAAGAGAAGAAAGAAAGAAAGAAAGAAAGAAAGAAAGAAAGAAAGAAAGAAAGAAAGAAAGAAAGAAAGAAAGAAAGAAAGAAAGAAAGAAAGGAAAGAAAGAAAGAAAGAAAGAAAGAAAGAAAGAAAGAAAGAAAGAAAAGAAAGAAAGAAAGAAAGAAAGAAAGAAAGAAAGAAAGAAAGAAGAAGAAAGAAAGAAAGAAGAAGAAGAAGAAGAAGAAAGAAAGAAAGAAAGAAGAAGAAAGAAGAAAGAAAGAAAGAAAGAAAGAAAGAAAGAAAGAAAGAAAGAAAAGAAAGAAAGAAAGAAAGAAAGAAAGAAAGAAAGAAAGAAAGAAAGAAAGAAAGAAAGAAAGAAGAAAGAAAGAAAAGAAAAGAAAGAAAGAGAAGAGAGAGAAAGAAAGAAAGAAGAGAGAGAGAGAGAAGAAAGAAAGGAAAGAAGAAAGAAAGAAAGAAAGAAAGAAAGAAAGAAAGAAAGAAGAAAGAAAGAAAGAAAGAGAGAGACGAGAGAGAGAAAGAGAGAAAGGAAAGAAGGAGGAAGGAAGGAAGGAAGGAAGGAAGGAAGGAAGGAAGGAAGGAAGGAAAAGAGAGTGAGGGAGAGAGGAAGGAAGGGAGGTATGGAAGGAGGAAAGGAAGGAAGGAAGAAACAAAGAAAATTAAAGAAGGAAGGAATGTTCTTTTCATTATACAATACTGCTCCTTATCTTTACTAATCAATACATCTCATTTGGACCTCAGTGTGTCTATGCAACTAATCATGTTCATACTCTCTGGGCTATTGTGAAGAAATGATTGTGATGAGGATAACAATAACTAGCATTTATATGTGCCTTAAGGTTTCAGGAAGTGGAGGCAGACAAAGGTCTGAGGTCAGATTTGAATTCAAGTCTTCCTGACTCCAGGTCCAGCATTCTCTCTATTGCAATATCTAGCTGCCACCAGAAATAATGTGTAGAAGGTGATCCATAAGCTTTAGAGTTTCTAAGCAGGGCCTTAAAATTGTTTGTTTTTTTGTTTTGTTATGGGTCCATTTGTCAGTCTGGTTAAGCCTATGGGTCCCTTCTCAGAAGAATATTTTTAAATGTATAGAAAAAAATACACTGGAAACCAATACAAAGGAAGTCAAACATTGAAATAGTTACCAAATATTAAAAAAAAAAAACAGTTCGTGAGCCCATCTTAAGAACTCCTGCTCTAAAGGAAGGTGAGTCTTATCCACAGTCAAATGAACTGATCTCTAAGGTGTAGTCCTGTATAGAACTAGGGTGGCACCAATGGCCCTTCTTCTTCCACCATGTTCTTAGCATGACTATGCTTTAACACACTTCCCATTTCTAAAGCTGAGGATCCTGTCTCTGGAGAAGGCTCTTTTCCTCCAAGTGGGATTTGATTGATTATTTTAAGATGTTCCAATTGTCCACTCAGGGTAGCCTCATAGTTCTTAGAGCCCAGAGGTCTAGAGGAAAGGGGGTGGGGAGTGGAGGTCTTCCAGGGAGGATGGGCTATGAAAGGGCCAGATTGTGATCCTCTGACATTATCCTAACAGGTCAACAACTAGAGCTTCCCTTTGAAACCAAGATACAGAGGAGTATTCTGGGAGTTTATCAAAATCCTCCTTGCCTCTGTGCATTCAATAATGAGGCTCTGCCTCATGGACTTTAGTCCTGGTGGTAAATTAATATTGAATTGTGATATTGAATTGGTTTCCCCCTTTGCCCCCCAAGAGCAGTTTGATTTTTAAATTACAAAATAATTCCTCTCCCAGGTTATGAAATTGGGCCGGGTCTCCCTTCTTTTATCTAGATCTTTTGCCTTAGTTAAAGATAAAAGAGTAAAGGGCATATCACTGGGCTAGTTTTTGTTATAGGCAGCGGAGAGCCCTGCTCCTCCTTTATCTGTAAACAAGAACTCTCTTTGGTGATAAAATCAGCTAGCTCTAGCCGCCAGGTTGGGAAGAGTGGTGGTCCAGCCACGGTGGGAGGAGGACAGGGTATGTTGACCCTCTCCTGAGACTTGCCTCTTCCTATGATGAAGTGTGGAGGGAGAAGCTGAGGTCTCTGAGGACATTTCTTGTGTGGTTGTTTTACAACCAGAAACCTCTTAGGATGTCCTGGGGAAGGACTGGATGATGATGTCTATAAAACTTCCAAAAGCCTCTGTTCCTCCTGGAAGTGATGCAGAGTGAGAGGAGAAGAACCAGGAGAATGTTGTACACAGAGACTGATACACTGTGGTCCAATCGAATGTGATGGACTTCTCCATTAGTGGCAATGCAGTAATCCTGAACAACCCAGAGGGATCTCTGGGAAAGAACACTATCCACATTCAGAGGAAAAACTGTGGGAGTAGAAACACAGAAGAAAAACAACTGCTTGACTACATGGGTTGAGGGGATATGACTGGGGATGTAGACTCTAAATGAACATCCTAGTGCAGACACCAACATGGAAATGGGTTCTGATCAAGGACACAAGTAACCCAGTGGAATTGTGTTGGCAATGGGAAGGGTGGGGGAGGGGAGGGAGGAATAGAAAATTATTTTTGTAACCAAGAAATCATGTTTGAAATTGACCAAATTTAAAAAAAATAATGCCAAAAAAAGACGCTGTTCCTCTGGCCCAGCCCAGCTGCCTGGCTGCTCACGCTCATATCTTTCTCTTTGGGGGGTCCCAGATTGAGGTTTGGAGCATCTCTCCAGACTATGGAGGCAGTCCAGTGACTAGTTAGAAATCTTGAGTGGTTTTTTAACAAAGTAATTTTAAAATGTATTATATACAACCTTCAGAGAATTTCATGTTACCATCCTCCTTTCGTGATTTAGAAAGAGGTGAACAAGACCAGCTCCATCTCTAAGGGAAGGGGATGGCTACCTGTCTGTCCTCAAAAAGGAGGGAGGGAGGATCCTGGAATTCTTAAGCTCAACATCTGTCTTTGGAGGTCACAGAGAGATATGGGCATGTTCATTGGGTACAAATATTAGGCCAAGTGATAGGTCAGCAGAAATTCTTTTGGCCAACCTACCTCCATTTCTAGTCATTTCTCTCTGATGACACTAGATTCTTCATGCCTACCATACTGTCATGAAGTGCATTAGTGCCCATAAATCACCTCCCTGTTGTCCTTTAGACTTCCAGTGTCAGGGACCTCCTTATCTTACGGGGCAATCAGCCTCCTGCTGAACAGTGCTGGCTGTTGAGAGGAGACAACTGGAGACAACTGCCGTGCCATCAGTAGCACTTAAGATAATTAAATGATATTATCCTTAATAGTAATATTCTCAAGTATAATTTGTTGTATTTCTCTTGTGCTTTTAACTTTTTAAGCACTTTGCATCTGTGTTCTCTAGTGATACTCCTAAGAGCCTTGTGAGATCTGCAGATCAGGAATTATTATTATCTCCATTTGACAGATGAAGAAATTTAGGCTTCAAGAAGGGCTATAAGTTATACAGGGACACCCATGACAGCCTTTCAAATACTTGAAGACCACTATCATATTCCCCCTAAATCTCTTCTCAGTGAAAGGTCTACATAAAGTGGGCCCTCAAAAAAGTGCTTGGGGCAGCTAAGTGATACAGTGGATGGAGTACCAGGCCCAGAGTCAGGAGAACTCATCTTCCTGAGTTCAAATCTAACCAAAGACACTTACAAGTTAGATGACCTTGGGCAAGTCACTTAACCCTGTTTGGCTCAGTTTCATCTATACTGTGAGCTGGAGCAGGAAATGGCAAACCACTCAAATGTCTTTGCTTGGAAAACCGCAAATGGGGTCACAGAGAGCCAGACTTGACTGAAAAATGACTGAACCATAAATGCTTGCTGACTTGGTTTCTAACTAAATGTCCTCCATCTTTTGCAACCCACCTTCATGTGGTATGGTCTTCCATCTGTTCTATATCCTTATTGCTTCTGCCCTGCTTTGGACACTCCTAATTATTTGCTTTGAAGCAGTGCCTACCCCACCACCTC